>NC_141023.1:4357500-4645000 GCF_052040795.2 Danio rerio
CAGTGGTTCTCAAACTTTTTTCATCAAGTACCACCTCAGAAAAAAAATTGTCTCTCCAAGAACCACCAAAATTAGCAGTATTGAAATACAATAGCGTAGTAGGCCCAGTAAAGCAACTACAACTCTGCAAAGTTAAAAAAAAACGTGGCAGATTACCTCGGATATATAGGATATATGTCATATATGGCATATTATATACATAATTTTTGATAAATTTTGAAATGTGTAAAGTATGTACTAGACATATTTCATTCCTCCGTGTACCACTAGAAGGAAGCCTCTGTACCACTAATGGTACACGTACCACAGTTTGAGAACCACTGGTCTAGAGCAGAGGTTCTCAAAGTGAGGGGTCGCGGGACAATGAAGGGGGATTGCCTGGTGATTTTCAAAAGTCAATTAATTTATATTAAAGCTTAAGACTTACTGTATTTTATCAATAACCTACTGAAGAGAACAAAAATAGTAATTTATAGTTACTATAAACTATATAGTTACTATAGTAGCTTATAGTTACTAGTTCTATTGGATTGCGACTTCTCGGGTAATTACATTATACAAAAGACACAGCAACACTGTCAGATGCAGCAGATTTTGTAACACCAGGTTAAACTTTCTAGCCCATTTACAGCACTGACATACATAAAAAAAACAAAGAATAGACTTGGGTCTATTGGTGTGTTTGTGCGCGTCATTGCATACAAGGTTTCTGTATTTATAACCACCACCTCAGAGAATATTGGGGGTCACGAGTCACTGGCATTGTCATTTTGGGGGTCGTGGGCTGAAAAGTTTGGGAACCCCTGGTCTAGAGCACATAGCATCCATTTCTCCCAAAATATACCTAAAATACTGTTTCATCTGACAACAGTGCATGCTTCCAGTGTGTGATGGTCCATCCCAGACGCCTCCAAGCCCAGAGAAGTTGACAGCGCTTCTGGACACTGTTAACATAGGGCTTCCTTTTGGCACAGTACAGTTTTGGCATTTCAGGATGTAACTACTGTACGTATTGTAATACCTTAAAAAGGTCTGCAGCAGTAGTCTTGAGTCCATGTGGTGATCTGGCTTACAGATGAATGAGGATTCTTGATGCAGCGCCGCCTGAAGGATCGGAGATCACAGTTGTTCAGCTAAGGCTTACGCTCTTGTCCTTCACGCAGTTATATTCCTCCAGATTCCTTGAATCTTTTAATGATGTTCTGCACTGTTGAAGGTGAAATATCCAAATGTCCTCCTCTCTTTCTCTGAGGAAGATTGTGTTTAAACATTTGAATCATTTTCTCATGTATTTGTTGGCAAACTGGCGATCCTCGACCCACCTTTCTTCTAAAGGACTAGACCTTTCTTGGATGCTGCTTTTGTACCAAATCATAATTACAATCACCTGTTGACATCACATCATTATTTCACCAGTTTACCTGATGACTAGCCTTAAGCTGCTCCTGTCACAACTCTTTTTTTGTAATGTGTTGCAAGAACTAAACTTGGAATAAGTGTTTGAGGAAAAAACCCCAATAAAATTATGAGGAACCCATTAAATAATGTAAAATTAAGTTGGAAAGACCCAACCATAGGGTTAAAACAAAGGTCACCAAACTTGTTCCTGGAGGGCCGGTGTACTGCAGATTTTAGCTCCAACCCTAATCAAACACACCTGAACAAGCTTATCAAGGTCTTACAAGGTATACTTGAAACACCCTGTTGAAAAATCCAGCTTAAACCAGCCTAGGCTGGTTGGCTGGTTTTAGCTGTTCGACCAGCTTGGTTTTAGAGGGGGTTTGACCATTTCCAGGCTGGTTTCCAGCCTGGTCTTAGCTGGTCAGGCTGAGAGCTTTCCCAGCTATGTCCAGCTTAAATCAGGCTGGTTAAGCTAGTTTTAGCTGATAACTTTACAGCCTGACCAGACTGGAAATGGTCAAACCCCCTCTAATATCAGGCTGGTCAACCAGCTAAAACCAGCCAACCAGCTTGGGCTGGTTTAAGCTGGATTTTTCAGCAGGGCATCCTGGCAGGTTTGTTGAGGCAAGTTGAAGCTAAACCCTGCAGGGACACCGGCCCTCCTGGACTGAGATTGGTGACCCCTGGGTTAAAAAGTGAAAAAAATTCCATATTTGATCCAACTTTGAGTTTAATTAACCCAGCATTCTTTTAAGTGTACAAAACAAAATCACAAATGTGCTGTATTGACTGCAATCAGAGTGTTGCTTTTAGAAATATTAGTTAATATCTGCCATTTGAATCTTCTCCTCAGGCTGGTGGGGCTTCATCAGGACAAGCCGAAGGGAAGTCGCTTCTCTATCTTCAGCTCCAAATCAAGAGTTTCAGACGCAAGCGAGCAAAAAAATTGAAAACGCTGTTGCATAAAGCCACTGTCACTGTAAACGTCCTGTACATGCTCATATCAATACTGTCAAATAAATTCTGCTTACTTGTTGCATCAAGAGTGATTCTGCTTCCAGTGCTTGTAGATGTCAGAGAAGAAATCAAAGCAGAAGCAGAGCTTTCCTACACAGAGCCACAGTTCACTGCAAAGCTATGCAAAATACAGCATGTGAAATCATCACGCGATAGTCAAATCGCAAATAAAGATTTAGCAATACTGACGGCTGCTTATTAGCTTCTCTGTAGAGAATGTAGTAAATGTTGCTAATACTAAACCTGAAAGCATGTGCAGAAATCACATATATAATGGCATTTCTTCCCAAACCTCACTTCATAGCTTGAGTCGAGTGTTTAAAATAAGCCCTTCTGTCAAGTGATGCATCTTCTTACACAGTAAAAAGCACAACATATTTCATAATAGCATACTAAGCAGTGACGAAGGTCTTGTATCATTACATACTTAATTATTAGGACAACTATAATAAGACAAACTTGGATGAACCATATGTTGTTGAGGTTGTGTGTTGTCTGTCTGATGTAATTTTTCTATATGCGATCTGATTGGATGGGAATCATGGAACTGATTATTCTCCTTAGCTAATCACCATAGACATGAAAAAAATAAACGAGTGACTGAAGGCTGAAGGTAAACAACACAGTAAAAGTACAAATACTGCATTAAAATCTGCTCAAATTAACGTCAACTTATTACAAACTCCCCAATTACAGTCATTCGAGTATTTGTAATTCAATGTTTTACACCGCTGCCTTTAAAGTCGGCATAAAATTGAGTCTTCTTAATTTATTTGTATGTTGTAGTGCTCGTTATAAATGATGTATCTGTATCCGTGTGTATCAAAACAACTTCACTTCTGGTCACATGAAATGTCTTTAGGACGGACCTATCAGTATTTCAGGAAGGAGCTATCAGTCTATTAGGACGGGGCAATCAGACCTTTAAGACGGCGCGATCAGTGATTTAAGGAGGAGCTATCAGTCATTAAGGGAGGAGCTATCAGACCTTTAAGACGGCGCGATCAGTTATTTAAGGAGAAGCTATCAGTCATTAAGGAAGGAGCTATCAGACCTTTAAGACGGCGCGATCAGTTATTTAAGGAGGAGCTATCAGTCATTAAGGAAGGAGCTATCAGACCTTTAAGACGGCAAGATCTGTAATTTAAGGAGGAGCTATCAGTCATTAAGGGAGGAGCTATCAGACCTTTAAGACGGCGCAATCAGTGATTTAAGGAGGAGCTATCAGTCATTAAGGGAGGAGCTATCAGACCTTTAAGACGGCGCAATCAGTGATTTAAGGAGGAGCTATCAGTCATTAAGGGAGGAGCTATCAGACCTTTAAGACGGCGCAATCAGTGATTTAAGGAGGAGCTATCAGTCATTAAGGGAGGAGCTATCAGACCTTTAAGACGGCAAGATCTGTAATTTAAGGAGGAGCTATCAGTCATTAAGGGAGGAGCTATCAGACCTTTAAGACGGCGCAATCAGTGATTTAAGGAGGAGCTATCAGTCATTAAGGGAGGAGCTATCAGACCTTTAAGACGGCGCAATCAGTGATTTAAGGAGGAGCTATCAGTCATTAAGGGAGGAGCTATCAGACCTTGAAGACGGCGCGATCAGTGATTTAAGGAGGAGCTATCAGTCATTAAGGGAGGAGCTATCAGACCTTGAAGACGGCGCGATCAGTGATTTAAGGAGGAGCTATCAGTCATTAAGGGAGGAGCTATCAGACCTTTAAGACAGCGCGATCAGTGATTTAAGGAGGAGCTATCAGTCATTTAGGGAGGAGCTATCAGACCTTTAAGACGGCGCGATCAGTAATTTAAGGAGGAGCTATCAGTCATTAAGGTAGGAGCTTTTAGACCTTTAAGACGGCACGATCAGTAATTTAAGGAGGAGCTATCAGTCCTTAGGGAGGAGCTATGAGATCTTTAAGACGGCACGATCAGTGATTTAAGGAGGAGCTATCAGTCATTAAGGGAGGAGCTATCAGACCTTTAAGACAGCGTGATCAGTAATTTAAGGAGGAGCTATCAGTCATTAAGGGAGGAGCTTTTAGACCTTTAAGACGGCAAGATCAGTAATTTAGGGAGGAGCTATCAGTCATTCAGGGCTGAGCTATAAGTCATTTAGGAAGACTCTATCAGTCCTTTATGGCTAGGCTACCAGTCATTTAGGGAGGAGCTATCAGTCATTTAAGATGAGTTATCACTCGTTTAGGGCAGGAGCTAACAATCATTTAGGGAGTAGCTACTGCTCCTTTAGGGCGGGGATATCAGTCATTTAGGGAGGAGCTATCAGCAATTTGGGGAGGAGCTATCAGTCATTTGGGAAGGAGCTATCAGTCACTTAGGGCGAAGCTATCATTCATTTAGAGTGGGGCTATTAGTCCTCTAGTCCCATCCGTAATTTAAGGAGAAACTATCAGTCATTTAGGGATGAACTATCAGTTCTTTAGTGCGGAGCAATCAGTCGGTTAGGGCGGAGCTGTCAGTTATTTAGAGAGGAGCTATCAGTCATTTAAAGCGGGGCTATTACTTCTTTAGGGCGGAGCTATCACTCACTTAAGGTGGAGCTATAATAATTTAAGGAGGATCTTTCAGTCATTTAGGGCGGGAATATAAGTCAATTAAGGTGGGGCTATCAGATGGGGTATCAGTTATTTAGGTTGGGATTATTAGTGATTTAGAGCAGGGCAAACAGTCATTTAGGATGGGGCTATCACTCATTAAGGGCAAAAGCTAACAATCAGTTAGGGAGTAGCTATTGCTCCTTTAGGGTGGGGCTATCTATCATTTAGGGAGGGGCTACAAATAATTTAGGGAGAAACTATCACTCATTTAGGGCGGGGCTATCAGTAATTTTAGAGAGGAGCTATTAAGATAGGGTATCTGTTATTTAGGGTGGGAGTATCAGTGCTTTAGAGCAGGTCTATCAGTCATTTAGGGTGGGCCTATCAGTAATTTAAGGAGGGGCTATCAGTTATTTAGGAAAGGGAATTTAGGCATTTAGGGAGGGGCTATCAGTCATTTAGGGAGGAGCAATCAGTTCCTTAGGGTGGGGCTATCAGTCATTTAGGCAGGGGCTAACAACCTTTTCGGGTGGAGCTACCAGTCGTTAAGGGAAGCGTTATCAGTTCTTTAGGGTGGAGCTATCAGTCATTTAGGGAGGGGTAATCAGTTCTTTAGGGTGGAGCTATCAGTCATTTAGGGAGGGGTAATCAGTTCTTTAGGGTGGAGCTATCAGTCATTCAGGGAGGGGTAATCAGTTCTTTAAGGTGGAGCTATCAGTCATTCAGGGAGGGGTAATCAGTTCTTTAGGGTGGAGCTATCAGTCATTTAGGGAGGGGTAATCAGTTCTTTAGGGTGGAGCTATCAGTCATTTAGGGAGGGGTAATCAGTTCTTTAGGGTGGAGCTATCAGTCATTCAGGGAGGGGTAATCAGTTCTTTAAGGTGGAGCTATCAGTCATTCAGGGAGGGGTAATCAGTTCTTTAGGGTGGAGCTATCAGTCATTCAGGGAGGGGTAATCAGTTCTTTAGGGTGGAGCTATCAGTCATTTAGGGAGGGGTAATCAGTTCTTTAGGGTGGAGCTATCAGTCATTTAGGGAGGGGTAATCAGTTCTTTAGGGTGGAGCTATCAGTCATTTAGGGAGGAGCAATCAGTTCTTTAGGGTGGAGCTATCAGTCATTTAGGGAGGGGTAATCAGTTCTTTAGGGTGGAGCTATCAGTCATTTAGGGAGGAGCAATCAGTTCTTTAGGGTGGAGCTATCAGTCATTCAGGGAGGGGTAATCAGTTCTTTAGGGTGGAGCTATCAGTCATTTAGGGAGGGGTAATCAGTTCTTTAGGGTGGAGCTATCAGTCATTTAGGGAGGGGTAATCAGTTCTTTAGGGTGGAGCTATCAGTCATTTAGGGAGGGGTAATCAGTTCTTTAGGGTGGAGCTATCAGTCATTTAGGGAGGGGTAATCAGTTCTTTAGGGTGGAGCTATCAGTCATTTAGGGAGGGGTAATCAGTTCTTTAGGGTGGAGCTATCAGTCATTCAGGGAGGGGTAATCAGTTCTTTAGGGTGGAGCTATCAGTCATTCAGGGAGGGGTAATCAGTTCTTTAGGGTGGAGCTATCAGTCATTTAGGGAGGGGTAATCAGTTCTTTAGGGTGGAGCTATCAGTCATTTAGGGAGGGGTAATCAGTTCTTTAGGGTGGAGCTATCAGTCATTTAGGGAGGGGCAATCAGTTCTTTAGGGTGGAGCTATCAGTCATTCAGGGAGGGGTAATCAGTTCTTTAGGGTGGAGCTATCAGTCACTAAATCGAGCACTGCCCTACTTTTTTAATTTCAGGATCGTTTTAAGTAGATGTAAAAATTAGAAAAATAGCAGTAAAAAGGAGAATCTTAAGTTCCGTTTCTGACTTTAATTGTTTTGTTATAACAGTACATCAGTCACCTGATCAGACATCAGTCTTGGACAACATAATGAAACATGACGAAAGCTGGAAGATCCAGAATTGCAGGTGAAATGTTCACTGACTTTAACTGGGAGGATCCTCAGAGGGTCAAGAGAAGTAAAGAAGGGAAAGACGGAGTCAGTGAAGGTGGCTGTGAATGTGTGTAGATGTGTGTCTGTTACAGGATCAGAGAAACACACAGTTCCTTCATCACAGTCCAGCTCAACTCTCACACACTCAAGATCCTGTTTAACATGAAAACAATTGGACGCACTGGAGTCCGGTGAATCCTGTGGCGTATTCGCAAAATACTCCACATTTTCCACACTCCAGACATCAGAGTCATAAAAGTCCTCCCCCTTCCTTTTTGACGCTGTTGTTACTCCAACAGTCCATTCATCATTATCCTTCACCTCCACATCCCAGCGGTGTTTTCCTAAGCTAAAACCCACTGATCCCAGAACACACTCAAAATAGTCAAACCTCTCTGGATTATCAGGCAACGGATGTTTGTCCTCGGTCAACCTCACGCTGGTCAGATCATCAGACACGATGAGATGAGGATGAGCAGTGTTTGAGTCCAGAATCACAGGAGCTGAAGAGACACAATCAACAGCGGCTTTTATTCTGATGTTCATATTAGATTAGATCAGATTCAACTTTATTGTCATTACACATGTACAAGGCAACGAAATGCAGTTTTGGTCAAACCAGCAGTGCAATAGCAGCAAGTGCAGGATACAGGTATAAGTTATAAAGTGCAGTTATAGAAAAAACTGTGGTGATATTTACAGATGGATGAACTATCAAGATTATATACAGGTTGTATTAGCTATTAACAGAGATTTACAATAGATGAAAATATATAACTATAGTGGCAATAATATTATAACCATGTGTGAATCAGGGCTGTAGCTCAATCCTGTTCCTGGAGATCGACCTTCCTGCAAAGTTCAGCTCCAACCCTGAACAAACACACCTGAACCAATTAATTAGGACCTGAACAGCACTTGATAATTACAGGCAGGTGTGTTCTCCAGGAAGAGGGTTGGTCATGCCTGATATAAACTATAATTTGTTATATAATAAATGAACAAAACCAGGAATCAGAGAATGAAATTCAGTACCTATTAAGAAATGTTTTAAGACGCTTTTCATACATTTTAAGATCTTATGCCAGTTTAACTTTCAACATGTAACATTGACAACATTTTAACATACAGTATATTTAGTAAATTCTAACAGTCAAACATCTGTACTGGCTGTTCAATTATCGAAAAATTTATGATCACGATTATTTTAGTCATTATATATACATATATATACACACACACACACACACACACACACACACACACACACACATGTATATATACACACACACACACACACACACACACACACACACACATATATATATATATATATATATATATATATATATATATATATATATATATATATATATATATATATATATATATATATATATACACACACACACACACACACACACACACACACACACATGTATATATACACACACACACACACACACACACACATGTATATACACACACACACACACACACACACACACACACACACATATATATATATATATATATATATATATATATATATATATATATATATACACACACACACACACACACACACACACACACACACACGTATATATATACAAATTTGCTTAAACTAAGCATTCTAAAGTATGGCTGTATTTCACAAGGATTCTGACACAACAACGTGAAGCAGACACTTTATAAAAGTTGCGTTTAAGGGGGAAACACGTTAAACTCAATGACACATTTGAAGGCTCAAGGAATCATCTTAAATGTAGATGAATGCACATGCGACATCATCTGGCACTTTCTGAGTACCTTTACATGGACACTAATACTCCGATTTTAATATGATTAAGATAATACTCTTATTGAGAGTCTACCATGTAAACAGCGATTTTTGATTACCTTAAAGGACCACAGAGTCACGAAACGTGGAGGTTTTTCTTTCCATTCAGCATGTGGTATCAAATTCCATTAAAACAATAGTCGAAAGTTAAAAATGAAACACACGAAATTAGATGAAACTCTGGCAGAAACACTGTATAGCCTGATAATGTGACATTAATTGTGCTTAATTTATTAAGTGCTTCCTTGGTCTTATGCATATTTCTTTGCACGTTAAACTCACGTCGACAACAACATAAAAAAAATTGCAAATGCGTTAATTGCATTTTTTTAAACGCGTTAAATAGTTCAAATCATTCGCATGCGTTAACACCACACTAATTTTGACAGCATTAATATATATATATATATATATATATATATATATATATATATATATATATATATATATATATATATATATATATATGTATTCATTCATTTTCTTGTCTGCTTAGTCCCTTTTTTAATCCGGGGTCGCCACAGCGGAATGAACCACCAACTTATCCAGCAATTTTTTACGCAGCGGATGCCCTTCCAGCCGCAACCCATCTCCGGGAAACATCCACACACACATCCACACACACTCATACACTACGGACAATTTAGCCTACCCAATTCACCTCTACCACATGTCTTTGGACTGTAGGGGAAACCAGAGCACCCGGAGGAAACCCACGCGAAGGCAGGGAGAACATGCAAACTCCATACAGAAACGCCAACTGAGCCGAGGTTCGAACCAGCGACCTTCTTGCTGTGAGGTGTCAGCACTACCTACTGCTCCACTGCCTCACCCATATATACATATATATATATATATATATATATATATATATATATATATATATATATATATATATATATATATATATATATATATATATATATATATACACACACACACATATATATGTATATAAGGGGTTGCACTAGTTGACTAATCGTCCAGTTGACTTTAAGGCTCTTCTGTGACGTTGTCTAATTTGATTGACATCAACTAGTCACACTGCACAGACCACATGGTTTGACCTGTACTAGATGACAGCTTTGCAAACAAAGGTGGTTCACTGAATGAAACTGCCCTCGGATTATTTAAAGTCACTTTTAAATTTATGTCAGCGTCAAAGATTCACATGAACTATGAGTGAATTTTAAATCCTCAAAGAGACACCAGTTAGATCACTCCATGCAAATACCCCAGAGCAGATGCTAGCCAATCATGTGTTCCAACCTGGAAAAGTCATGTGATTGGCTGTTGTCCTCTGCAAAGCATAGATGCTGACATATTTTGTGAAATCGACACGGCTTTGAAGCGCTCAAGTGGTGGCTAGGCCAGGAGGCATTTCTAAATTAGCATGTTCTCCTTGGATTTGCAGGGTATTCCTCCAGGTGCTCCAGTTTTCCCCATAGTGCAAAGATAAGTGGTATAGGTGAATTGGATAAAATTGGCTGTAAGTATGAGTGTGTGTGTAAATGTCAGTGTAAGGGTGTTTCCCAGCACTGGGGGATCAGCTAGTGTAATCTGTGCTGGGTTGCAGCCGGAAGGGCATCCACTGCATAAAACATGCCAGAGTCATTGGCGGTTCA
Organism: Danio rerio; assembly: GCF_052040795.2. Taxonomy (NCBI): domain Eukaryota; kingdom Metazoa; phylum Chordata; class Actinopteri; order Cypriniformes; family Danionidae; genus Danio; species Danio rerio. Next base: position 4,367,907 of record NC_141023.1, read on the forward strand.
TTCCACTGTGGCGACTCCAAAGACATCAAGGACTAAGCTGAAGGAAATTAATTGAGTGAAAACTTTAGCAGATGATTTTTATACAGAGCAAGTCTAAAGCGTTAGTGTCATGAAAACTGTCTGTGCAGATGCTGTAGTGTAGACTCTTACTGTAGTGGACGATGTCCTGCATCTTCCTCCAGACTCTGTACTGCAGGTTCCCCAAGTACTGAGACACATGAATCAAAGCTCCAGAAGGCGTCTGTGGATCCGGCTGTGAGATCTGGACTCTGGAAGAACATTCAGGAGTCAGAACTGCAGTCGCTTTGGCTTCAGAAGCAGAGAGAGCAGAGACAGCAGCAGAGCACTCACCTTTCCATTGACCCTGCAAACTCCTTCAGAAAGCAGACGTCATTGGCTTTCAGCATCTCCTCCGTGTCTCTGATTGTGTGTGAAAGAGCTGAGATGTGTGTGTTCATCTCCTCCAGCTTCTCCTTCATCATCTGCTTCTTCTGCTCCTCTTCCTCCCTCAGTGCAGTGATTGTAGCTTCTTCTTCATCTCGGAGAAACTGATGAAGCTTCTCAAACTCATGCTTAATCTGACGCTCGGTGTCATTGGCTTGAGCCTGAAAGAAAATCAAAGACACTCCAGTCATCCCATTCAACACTTGATGCTACAGCTGTAACGGAAACGACTCCTGATTGTGTTTGCTCACCGTGATGTGCTGAACTGTTCTCTTCAACTCTCCCTTCAGCTTTTTGCTGTGTTTTAGTTTCTCCTGAAAAGATGTCAGAGCTTTATTGAGCTCCTCCTGCAAGTGAACAAAATAAAAGAATGTAAAACGATGATTCAACCATTTCACTAGCTGTGTTTCTGTCTAAAGATGTAAATGAGATTAATGTGCTATTCGGAAATATGGCATAAAACATTTGCGAATAAAGCAGCGTTTCCATCCAATCAGCTAAAGAGAACAAAGTCAACACTTCCTGATAAACTGGAGCAGACATCATTCAGAGAAATGTAGTTTAGTGTGTTGGGATTTGCCACTGTGGTGTTTTTCTTCTCTAATAAATGAGTTGCGCCTCAAAAGACGAAACGCTTTTGGAAGCGTGAGACGCTCTTTGGAAGCATAGAAAGATGCTCAAGACAGTTGTGCGCATGTGTTTTTTTAATACACATTAGCTGCATCCCAAATGGCACACTATACACTATGCACTCATGCACTATGTACTTATGCACTTACACACTCAACAGGGTAGTATATGTATGTAGTGTCGTCCCAAATGGCACACTAATGGTTTTTTACTAAGCGGAAATTCAAACCGTTTCCCTGATGACGTTTGACGGTTGCCAAATAAGTGAAATAAATGACCGAATCATCAAATAATACCTGCCGTGACTATTGCTGCATTCTCCATCGGTAGGCGCTATAATCACTCTCGTAGGAGAATTTTGCTTTCATCATCCAAAATAAATAAAGTTATTCAACATGTGCGTCCGATAGCTCCGCCCCTTCTGCTACGTAAGCAAACCTGCGGTCGTTGAGTGTGTGAAGTGTCCATCATTCCACACTTCATTTTAGCGGCTGAATGAGTGCATCATCCGGGTAATTAAAGTGCACTAATTATTTTTAGAGTTTTCAGTGTGAACACACTACTTACACTATTTATACTACAAAATGGCGCAGAATAGTGCATAAGTATGCGATTTGGGACGCAGCTATTTTCAAAACGTCTGCACAATTTAGCTTTTTTTAAAGAGCCCCTATCATACATTAAAAAGGGCCTTATTTTAATATTGGGGGTCTCCAACAACAGGCTGATCTGCATGCAAGGTCAAAAGCACTTCCATTGTCTTATAATATGCAATTATTTTTACCTTATCATCCCAGTGACTCCCACATGAATCGTTCAGGGATTCATTTGTTTCCAAACCCCTCCTTAGAGTAATGCTAATCTTCGCTGATTGGACCGATGACAGACTGTTGCGATTGGTCAACAGCGTTCAGCGCGAGACAAAGTGAAATGCCCAGCACGGCTTACCAACAATATTGAAGTAGTCAGAGTGCAGTGTGTATATACACACGAGCATACCTGCCAACACTTCTGTTGTTTCCGGAAGTCTCCTGTAATTCCGACACATCTCCAGCCACCCACCCATTTTGTTATTTAGCCTGGAAAACTCCTGTAATTTCAACCACGCCCAGTCCTCAGAATTTAAGTACGGTCTGTGAAATCCGCAGGTCGCCAACATTGGTATAGGATCCGATCGCAGCGGCCACCCAAAACACACTTCATAGTAGTTACTAACACCACAGTAAACAGTACCCGGTTCTCACCAGTGTTATCAGGGCCAGTGCATTCATAGAGTCGACCTAAGCGGTCGCATTGTGCAGCAGAATAGTGAAAGCAGCGTCCGTGAATCCCCCGGTGCTCACTTTCATTCACAAACTGGTCACTTTGTTTTTCACTTTTGGGTTGATCACAGCGTGATCGCCGTTCGCCTAGAGCACCAGTTCAGCTTGCTCCCGCCCAAAGTGTTATTCAGGCAAACCTAACCCCCCCCGGTGTCCTGGACATTCAGGTACAGATGTTGGCAGGTATGTGTGCGCAGTTAAACAGCAGCATATCAGCAGCTCTATTCTTGACACACATTCAGGATTAATCTACACAGCGGCAAAAGCTGAACTATTCTGAACCTTGACCGCTGCAAGTGTCTAGGCACAGCTGACGATGGCCATAGCAACGACAAATGGAAGAGGAACGCGAGCTTACAATCACATTTAAATCCGTAAACAAAGCGGCACTTGTCATGTTTTCAATGTGGCTTTAGACAATATGAGAACATAAAGAGTTAACCTGATACAGTACAAGCGGTTACAAGTAACAAAACACAATTAAACACATCATTTGCAAGCAAGAGAAAACAAGGAGGCGACCATTTTATTCATCGCATTAACTTATACTTGTGAAGTGGAGGAAGAATGTGATCCATGATCCATGTACTGACAGTCTCTAACATCAATAGTTTTTTCTGATCCTTCCATTAACAAACGAGTGCCCCGTTGTAAATGTATAGATTCCAGAAGCACTCGAACTGCTCAAGGCTGGGCTATAATGCTGAGGTATTTTTGCAATAATAAACCTCAACCCCTGACTCTTCACAGTTTCATCTCTGGGTAGAGAAAATAACAGTAACTTTCCCTCACACTTCCAGTAATATCCAGTAGAGCACAGCATTGATTCAACCGGGGTCTGCTACAGTGTGTTGTTTAGCCTCTTTTCCTTTGCTACTGTGTTTGTGGGCGGGGCCTCCGGTTTCAATTTTACCGGGTTTGTGTGTGCAACAGCTGGGCGGGGCTTAAGTTTCTTATCTACGTCACGCCGAAACGGCTAAAGACTCGTTATCAAGGCGATTCATTTGAAGCACTATGAGTCGACTCTTTTATAAATAATCAATACTTTTAAACACGGTGCACTTTCAGATTTAAGCCTAAGCTGGATATTTCACTTCACTCAGAGCTGTGTTACACACTACATGGAAGGTCATTCTCAAAAACCCATATTAGGGGCTCTTTAACAGTTGTAGTGTCTGGTTGTTTTTAATGACATTAATTGTAAAAAACACAAAACTTCACTTACATATTCGGATATTTCTATGCTTGCAAAAGCAGCTATTAGCAATGAGACGAAACATAAGAGAGGCCTCATCAACAAAGAGCTCGAAGAGGTCAAGTATGATGTACTGAAGTGGGTCAGCCATCTCCTGGCGCTAGAGGAGGATACGGTCCAGATGACACTTCTAACCAATTATTACAATATTACAACCGAAAGCTGAAAGAAGCATGGGAGCGTTATTTTCAATGGAAGACATCCTTCAAAGCCATATTTTTTAGCTTGTGGAGGACAACCCTGTCAGACTGCCCGAATGCTGATTAACGTTTTTAGATATACTACAACAAGCTATCCTGATTAGCCATGGGTCGGTATATGATTCTGTCGGTATGATAACCTTGTATAAAAATGTCACGGGTTTCATAGTATCACGGTATTGTGATCACTGCTCTTAAATACATTCTTTTCAAATTTCTGGGTAAAAAAACAAGTTTTTCCCATTTGAAAACATTATATTTTATTTTTTTTAAAGATTTAAAATATTTGGAGCAGTGAAGATGTCAGGCTGAATAATTCAAATGAATCACTGTCTTTCATTAGTTTCAAAAACACAGATTCCTTTACAATTTAAAACGGCATCTTTGGATCTTTTCTGCTGGAGATACTGTTGTGTTGAAAAACAAAACCAAAAAATGTCAATAAAAAAATCTTACACACACCTTAGGAACAGTATAGCTGAAAATTTTGGCGGTTTTAAAACCTTGACTTTTCCAAACCGCGGTATACCTTGAAAGCGGTAATCGTCCCATACCTCATCCTGATATAGATACAGCAACGTTTACCAGCAGTAATAACTTATAACATTAAGGCACACCTGCATCCAAGGGGTAGAATACTGTATTAAAGGCTGGAGCGGACAGACCAGCAGCGTGCTTAGACTTCTGTATACTGTAAGTCTCTCAGCAGAGAATAAAGGATTTTTGTTTTGTTCTTGTATTTGCTTTCATTCATCTTTTTCTCTAGATTTACTTTATTATTAAAAGTGTATTTTATTCATTGTCTTCACTGGAGTAGACATATACTTCATTCGCAAAACCCATCAGGACACCTTGTGGTAAGGCATGAATCTAATCATTTATTGAAATACAATCCAACAGATGGTCCAAAACAAAACTCTAGTATTTAATGAAGGCGTCCTGCACACAGTACTGCAAAATATAAGCCTACACACACAGCCTAGAAAGGGTTTTGATATATTTCAGAGTTTTTTAAATGGTAAATTAGACATTTGCATGGAACTGCTTGGACGGTTCGGGTTCTGCCTTCCTGTGAATGGAGGATGAGGAAGCTCTCAGATTTCACCTAAAATATCTTAATTGGTACTTTACAGATGAATAAAGGTTTTAGGGGATTTAATGATATGAAGGTGAGAAATTAATAACATTATTTTATATTTTAATAAAGCATCACAGCACAAGTAATCAATACTGTATTCTGTGTTTGCTTTGCTTGCCTTTATGTCATTTAGTTTGAATATCAAAAACTGTTGCTCATATATTAACATAAACATACATTAACATACACATCACACGAGAAAATAAACCAGAATGGGTACAAATACTTTTTCACAGCACATTATACGTTTGTTATAAGATTTTTTGAGTGCCAAATTGGATTAAATCCATGTTTATGACTACTTATTGATCTGTATTTACACAAAAAGGAAACATTTGTCTTACCTTGTATGCTTGAAGCACTTCCTCAATGTGTCTGAATGTGTGCTGGTCGTGTTGGTGTGAGGTTACACACACTAAACACACAGGCTGTTTGTCCTCCAGACAGAAGAGTTTGAGTATTTTATTGTGTAAACTGCAGATCTCCTCTGGTTTCTCTTTTCTCTCTTTAGAAAACGACTCGCAGACGTTTTTCAGCACTAGGTTAGACAGCGGCTCGTGAGCGGATATTCTCCTGCAGACAGCACACTGCTGAGTGCCCTTAGTCCTCCAGAAGTGCTGAAGACACTCTCTACAGAAGCTGTGACTGCAGGATAAAATAACAGGATCCTTGAAGATTTCGCGACACACAGGACAAGATAAATCCTCTTCAGAGAGCGAAGACATCTTCACTGTTTCAGTGTTTATCGGTCTGCCGTTAACTTCCACTTTCTGTTTGGCGGTTTATAATAAAACAGAGCCCGAATGACCCGCTGTCTGTTCACAAACAAACACCAAAACATCAACGATAAAAGATACTTCCTTAACGCGTTTCACTTCTTCTCCGTCCAATGATCAGTGGTTTGTTTTTAATGAAAATCAGTTCAACAGAAAGGAGAAATCTGCATGAGTTTGTTTCTTCTAGCGATGTTAACGGCGGCTGACAAAACAACTACAGTGTACTTCCGCCACCTACAGGACTGGAGTCTGAAGCACGTTTAAAGGGCCAGTGAAATTAAACCTAGTAATCTAGTGTGCTCCAAAACAAAAGTGACAATATTCGGGTTTAGAAGAAATAAATCCCATATAAACATGTAAAGCTTGCAGTTTGTAACTTCCACCTAAATGGAACAATGTTTTTTTTTTCATGTCACCTCATACTTCATCAAATCTTGACAAATCAAATGCTCTAAGCTAAGCTAAGCTAAGCTAAGCTAATAAGACAAATAGAATGCAAAAAATAAAATGGATAAGTAATTAACAAGGTGATAAGCTGGTAAAATCTAAAAACGTTAAATTTCAATACAATTGGTTACAATTATTGATTACATATTGATTCTCATTACAATTGTGAACATTCCTCATCCAAACATCACCAGAGAATGAAGCAAATTAATTAAGGGTGCTTACACATCACTGGTTCTATTCATTTAGTCCAGAACAAGGGCAAGAAATAACACATTGTAGCCTTTTCTGCTGTGTTTGGGTGCTTTCTACAACACACTGATTGCTTTGGTCCGAACCAGTTGAAAAGAACCGAAATGCAGTCATCTGACAAAATCCACATCACTCATTGGCCAGATGTTATTGAACATACTTTCCAAGCTGCTTTTCGATTGGTCAAGCAACTACTGCGCTGGCTGATTGTACCCCTGCTCATAATGTACTGTACAGTTTGTAAACATCACTTTAGACAGACTATACATTTCGAGGATGAAGCGCGGCTGCAGGTGCATTGCAAACTGTGAAGGCACATCGCAAGTCACTTCAAGAGGAGGCGCGAATTAACAGCGACATGGTCATCTGCTGAAAAGATTACCAACAATCCATCAGGTAATGTTTTTCCCTCTCTCTCTGTTTAAAACTGTTGTTAAAGCGGTGTCAACAAATATTTTTCCTCCAAACCCTGCTAAAAAATCCAGCTTAAACCAGCCTAGGCTGGTTGGCTGGTTTTAGCTGGTCGACCAGGCTGGTTTTACAGGGGTTTTGGCCACTTCCAGGCTGGTTTCCAGCCATTTCCAGCCTGGTCTTAGCTGGTCAGACTGGAAAATGACCAGCTAAATCCAGCTAAAACCAGCTTGACCAGCCTGGTTTAAGCTGGACATAGCTGGTTTTGGCTGGGCTCCCAGCCTGGCTAAGCTGGTCAAGCTGGTTTTAGCTGGTCATCTCCCAGCCTAACCAGCTAAGACCAGGCTGGAAATGGCTGGAAACCAGCCTGGAAGTGGCCAAAACCCCTCTAAAACCAGCCTGGTCGACCAGCTAAAACCAGCCTAGGCTGGTTTAAGCTGGATTTTTCAGCAGGGAACCCCATAAGATTGGACAGCGCATCGGACTACAGCAGCTGGATTAGCCCTAAAAGGCGCAGGACTTTTTGCGTTGTATCTGTTCTAGTTCAACCTACCACTCCAGGGTTCGTTTGAAAGCGTACCGAGACCACCTCTTTAAGGAGGTCTCAGTACGCTTTTGTGGTCCACTTTTGGTGCGCACTCAAGTGCGATTACTACATTTACCTGCCCAAACAACCGTACCAAGAGAGCAAAATGAACTCTAGTGAGATTCAACCGAACACCCAAGGCAGGTGTGAAAACACCCTAAGTAATCACCATAGTGTTTTCTTCTTCTGTTAAACACAAAAGAAGATATTTCAAGAATGTTCAAAACACAGCACACAAACAGATCAGTTCGGTTATTGGCTCCAGTTTTTATCAACTACGTCTGCTGTCTAAAGTTAAACACTTTTTAAATCCCACAACTCTAGAGATGGCTGTCCACGCTTTTATCACATCACGGTTAGACTACTGCAATGCACTTTACTGTGGCATGTCAAAATCCCAGGTTTCACGCCTTCAGCTGGTCCAAAACGCTGCTGCTAGATTTATATGTAAATGCAGAAAGTATGACCACATTACCCCTCTTCTAAGAGGCCTTCATTGGCTGCCTGTGAAATTCAGAATTGATTTTAAAGTGCTTTTACTGGTTTATAAATCCCTCCATAATCTAGCCCCATCCTATCTCGCAGAGCTGCTTCATCCTTACACTCCTGTCAGATCTCTTAGGTCGAGTGAGCAGAATCTTCTGTCAGTTCCACAATCTAGGCTAAAACGTAGAGGGGACAGAGCTTTCTCTGTGGCAGGTCCTCGGTTGTGGAACACCTTGCCCCTTGAGATCAGATTGGCTCTGTCACAGTGTAAAACTAAAAGACACTGTGACTAACAAACACACATCACATTGCACTCGTACATAAAATACATACTTTTAAACATGGACCTTTGTGTTATTTGTATTGTGCATGTGTGTGTTTGTGTAATGTGTATATGTTGTTTTTTTCTGTCCAGATTAGCATTGTGTTTATGTAAAAATTTCACTTTTATGTCAAACAATAGCCCATATCAACACTGAAATAACCACAGACACATTTTCTTTCAAACTTCATTTATTAACCAAACATAGAGCGTTTACATATACTTACCAGTTTCCATTTCTCAGCACCAAACCTGTTTAACTTTCGAACAAAGCCGTTTATACAGATTTTTCCCGCCTTCACTTTGGAGCAGCCATTTTCCATAACATCATCAGGGTCACAACCCCCTGGTCAGTAAATAAAAATCACAGTTTTGTTGTTTAAATTTGTATTGGTTATTTGTTGTGTTGTATTTTGAGTTTTGTATGCATATTCATTTACTTGCATTACTATATATTTCTGTTGAATGTCTTTTTATGTATTTTTTGTCTACATGGTAACCCACTACCAGTAAAATGGTTTAACCCATGGGCGGGGCCAATACAATAAAATGGCCCCAAACAATCTCTTGAAGCGGGTAGTTGTAGGAGAAGGTTGTGTTTTTGTCAGTAATGGTAACAGATTTTGTTCAGGTCATTTACTTGATTTAGCTGAACAAGCCTGTATATACATTATAAATATTGAATAGTTTATTTTTCTTTATTGTTATTTTGTCACTTTCACCTGTTTTGCTGGATTTTTGTTTTCGCTTTGTGTAAATAAATCACTCTTCACTTTCACCAGTGGTTCTATGACACCTTTTTGCCTCCATCCACCCGGTCAATTGTAACAGGCTCCATCATTATCCACTTTTAAATCACGTCTTAAAACATGCCTTTTTAGCTTGGCTTTTTAAGATTATTTCAATAGTTCATTCTACCGCAAATTGTTTTTTACATCTTTACAGACGTTTCGCTTGCTTGTGTTTATATTCTGTCTTTTATTTTTTTATCTTGTCTCTTGTACAGCACTTTGGTCAGTCTTGTGACTGCTTTATAAATAAATGCACTTGAACTTGAACTTTTGGAAAATTTGTATTTCCTACTATTAATGTAAATGCTAACAGCCCACATAGCATTTCTCTGGCCCAGCTCTGGCCCACACAATCACAATTACGGTCCATGACTGGACCAAGTCTGGCTTCTAGACAAGGGCCAAACATAGACCACATCTGGGACAGGTCTCAGCCAAGGTAATGACTCATAACCAGGGCCAGACGGAATCTGCGATCTCATTTTGGGAGTATCCAGCAGAGTATCAATACTAAAACCTTATACATGAAATAAAAAGTAATAAATTACTGAATAAAAACTTAATAAATACAGATTTACACATTTACCCAAGTAAATAAACAGAATTTATGATGGGCTAAAATATCTGCAGAAATCTGCGGATACTACTCATAACTAAGCCTGAACTAGGCCAGAGAGGTTGGTGTGTCACAATTGCAGTGAAATTGATAAACCCATGAAGCACTGCACTTTAAGCACACTGTGGATTCGACCTAATTGGTAGAATTTTTTTATTTACTCAAAAATATATTTTTTAAAATGTGGGTCAAGATGGCCAAATTTACATAGCCCACACATCTATTTTTAACATCTGGCCCAAATCTTGTGTGCCGCCTTAAAGACATTGCCACCACTGCCAAACCCGGGCCATGTTTGGCCCACATGCTTTATGCCAGTGCCGGATGAATGTCTCCTGTGCCAGCCTTATAACAAATCTGGGCCAGAATTCTTTGCTACCTGGGATGTTTCTTGCATTCTTAAAAAGATGTTATTTTGTTCGTCTACAGTTGACGTTTTACAAACTCATGGGTAACACTTCTTTGAGCATGCAAAATGAATTCGGACAGTGCTGTGAAAAAGGGCAGGATATAAGAGGATGATGCTGATATGAATTGGACTGAATGTTTTACATATCTGTACAGAGAGGTCAAGTTTTGTTGTTTTTACATGATGCAAATCACTTTCCAATGTTCAGTAAGTATTTACCTCTGGAATGCAGTAAAATGCAAAACCTTTTAAATGAACTTGATTGTCTGGTCTGGTGGTTTTGTGCGTGTATGAATGGAAGCCAACAGGACAAAAAGTGAAATGCGACCAAGTGCTTTACTAAGCTGCAGTAACCAGGCAGTCTCCAAACAATGCATTTTTAATATGCTTTAATTGTGGCAGAAATGATTAAACAGAATCCCCCAAAACAAACCAAGTCAACAGCTTATATAGGAAGGTGCATGCATACATAAATGGCATGATGACTATCCTTTTACATGATTGGCTACTCTTATATGTAACATGTTAGTCATGAAATTATTCAGTATGTGTAACCATCCAGACTTCTGTGTGTTATGCACAGAAATCTCAGACTACGTTGTGTGCAGAATTATTAGGCAAGTTAGAATTAGAATTTGTGGCAAAGCACAAGTTCACACTTAGCTGATGATTGATAATAAAGCGTATTTGGCATGCTGTCGTGGGAGGGAATCCTGAGCTTAGAATATCTTTGAGCCCGGGGCTCCCTCCTGTTTGAAGGGCGAGAGGAGAGTTTGAGCTCAGGTTGGTGCTATTTTGAAATAGTCAATTTACTTATGGTGCATGTCTTTGGATGGTGGAAGGAAACTGGAGAACCCATTCAAAAACGGAGAACATGCAAACTCCACACAGAAATGCTGACCGGCTCGGAGAGGGCCAAACGAGCTGGGTTTAGCTGTGAGGCAACAGTGCTACCCACTTGGCCACCGTGCCGCCCTATTAGAGAAGGGGAGGAGTGGGGTGGAAGGTTGGATTCTTCAAGATGAAGGTGACTGGAGTAGAAAGCTCTGGTCATTTACAGTGAGTCAGTATGCATCTGATTGGTGCAAATGTACGGTGCTAATGCGGTACCAGGATCCTCTTGAAATTAGTTATTAAAAATTAAAAATAAACCAGACTTCTTGACTTGTGTGCAGATTTATGTGCTAAATAGTGGCAGTAGGTTTGATTTAGTCGATCTTCTGTACAAATATGTCCATCTTGCTCATTTCTAATGACACCAGCACATATCAGTACAACTACCCTTACCTTGCCGGTGCTGAAGTGTATCTGTTTCTGATTCAGCCATGTGTGTAGGAAGTCATACTTATCAGTAGATAAAACCAATGAAAACTTTCTCTTCAGCTGCACGGTGGCGCAGTGGGTAGCACGTTCACCTCATAGCAAGAAGGTCGCTGGTTTGAGCCCCAGATGGGTCAGTTGGTGTTTCTGTGTGGAGTTTGCATGTTCTCCCCGTGTTCGCGTGGGTTTCCTTCGGGTACTCCAGTTTCCCCCACAGTCCTAAGTCATGGGCTATAGATGAATAGGGTAGGCTAAATTGTCTGGAGTGAGTGTGTATGGGTGTTTCCCAGTAATAGGTTGCGGCTGGAGGGGCTTCCACTGCGTAAAACATATGGTGGATATGTTGGCGGTTCATTCCACTGTGGCAACCCCTGATTAAAAAAGGGACAAAGCCGTAAAGAGAATGAATGAATGAATGAAGGAACTTTCTCTTCATGGATTTCTTAGCCCAGTCTTGACATTTAGCTTATGCGACCAACCCAGGCTCATTCTGAAAACGTAGTCTATGTAGCCAGAGGTAAGTTTGGCTGCATTTCATTTTTTTTAAGCGAACGCTATGTGGCGGTATGACGCCATTCCTTTTGGCGCTTACCGGCTGACCGCTTACCTCCGTGTAGAAGGCTTTCCCACCGCAACCAGTTTGTCCGGTTAGCTCATCGTGTACGTTGGCGGACTTGAGACCCAGAGAGAATTTGACCATGACGACAAAAACCGGGTTTGAGTCTGGGGAAGAGCGATTTCAGAAACAAGGTAGGACAAAAACAGAATCCAAAAAAATAAAACGAACGAGTGAACAACGGTGACAATGTGGTAAAATCTGAAGACATGGTAAAAATCAGATGAGGGCTTTTCTTTTTCTGGACTGCTTTCGTAAATTTTTGGTTGTCGTTTAGGAGAAGTGAGTGGGCGGGCGGGTCAATCGGTAAAATTGGTTGGGTTCAGGGAAGGAGGAGGGTTGGTCCGTCGATTGGCTGGTCGCACAGTCAATCTTTCAGCCAGTCGACAGTTGACAGGTAGGTTTACGCGAGAAAAGCAAGGGTGCGAACGGCAATCGCGAGAGGCAATTGAGATGTGAAAAATCGCACACAGCGGCTTCTGGCTGATTCGCCAAAACAAAAACTGCAATACATACCTCTAAGGATGTTTTTCGCAGCCTCCAGAAACGTCCACAGGACTATGTTTTCAGGATGAGCCTGGGTTGTTTGTGACGCAATATCTTAGCCTTTTAAAGAGCCTCCCTCTGGAAGATTATTTATAATTTTGGATTTTTCTGAGTCAATAAATGTTATTTTTTGGGGGGTTTATTTTGTCAGAGGAAAAGCTGCTGCCTAATAATCACCTACATAACTGTATTACAATGTTGTATTGCTTAGGTTGAATCACCTGATATGCTCAAAAAAGCATTTAATTTGAATTACTTGTAGTAATTAATGCATATTATTTCTGTAATTAGTGACGGCATAAAAATTAGAATATTCTCAAAATAATCACTTGCCAAATAATTCTGCACACATAACACAAGATGTTATCCTGGAAGAACTGAAATGTTAGTTTTAATCAATTAATTTCTGTCATGCCCTAAACCTCCTGTCCAGGTCTGTGTGCATAAGCATTATTACAACCCATCAGGTCTTCTTGCTGTTCTTGTTTTCATCCTCTTCCTCCTGAAAGAAAAGCCAGACCTCAGTTCTCTGCAGTATGTGTTATTCTGAGTGTTGTTTGCAATCCCCTCACCTTAATCGCAGCAGTACGTGGCTACATCATTGAGAGCGGTGTCGTCCCATATTCCCTGTGGCTCTTCAACCCGAGTCTTGATGCCACAAATTCCTTTTCCCTGACAGCTTTTGCTCCAAGAGCCCCAATTCCCCCAGGCCATGCCATCACCTTGTAGCAGATTACCATCACTGCAACTGAACCTGGAGATAATACAGATATAAATTAATACTTAACTTATTCTTAAAGGGCACTTGTGTTGCAAAATCATCTTTTGTAAGCTGTTTGGACAGAACAGTGTGTAGGTATAATGTTTCCACAGTCACATTGGAATAATAGAAACACAAGTCTCTTTTTTAAAATTACCTGACAATAAAATAGTCTACAAATCATAGTGATTTTGAGGCCCACCGCAACGTGACGTAGGAATGCAGTTTTCCCGCCCACCAAATTGATTGACAGGTGTTTTAATTTTATTGTTAAGAAAGTGAAACAATAACGTCGGTGCCAGTGGTGTAGTGGTTAGTGCGTGGACACATGCACTCCGGTCCTTGCGGCGACTCGGGTTCGATTCCACCTTGCGGTCCTAAGCCGATCCTTCCCCTCTCTCTGCTCCCCATGCTTTCCTGTCAATTCTCTCTACTGTGCTGTCAAAAATAAAGGTGAAAACCCTGAAAAAATTATTATAAAAAAAAAAGAAAGTGAAATAACATAGTCAGGTTGATATGGTTGTTTCTTCTGTCATGAACACTCTTAGTATGTAGAATACTCTTTAGTATGTTAATGAATATGTAAATAGCAATGTTAATGTATTTGGTCTTGGCGGTAAAGATCTGCTACGCTGCTGCTGCTTGGATTATTATGGCAGAGCAAGTACCAAGATCTACTACTGACAGTATATTCACAGACATGTGATATAACATATATATAGTAATCCCATAGCAGATTTAAACACAGGTGGAGCTGGGGTAGAGGAGGGTCTCCAAAAACACACTGCAGCTTAACAGCGTAGAATGATGCAGAGCATTTAGAGTGATGAGGATCAAGCTCGTTGGCTGCCGAGGTGACTGCAACCAATCTCCTGTGCCATGAAGTTAATGATGCAGAAGCAGATTAGGTGACCTATCAGCCTGCACTCACATAGAGTTTCATGGCAGAAATTTCACTTTTGTCGCATATGTATGAGATACAAAATATGAAAGACATGTATGAAAGCTGGTGGTGTGCAGCTAGGAGCAACACATTAGTTTAGCTAAGGAATCATAGCTTTTGAATAGTCAGTTTAAACAACCGACCATGAATTCATCTATGTATAAAACCTTGCTATAATAGTAGTAGCATAGGGTATGTACCTTTTGTAACTTGCTTCTGATAAGTTTGCACAATGCATTTTTTAGCAATGCATTTGTGTACCTGCAGCTTGACTAAAATGTACAAAAGCTTTCATAAACATTAGCAGCCCAGCAATAATAAAAGATCATCGTCCCTTATCTTTTAGTTGTTTGTCTTGTTGTTTTCGGTATCTCCATAAATGAGCCGCAGCTTGACAGCTTAGAATGATGCAGAGCATTTAAAGTGATGAGAAGCAAGCTCACTGGCGGCTGAGGCGACAGCAACCAATCTCCTGCACCATGTAGTTAATGACGCAGGATCAGATTAGGTGACCTATCATGCCCGATTCACATGGGGCTTCAGCACCAACGCAGCATCAGCCAATGAAATTAGTCCACAATCGGCTACTGTCTGAAGTGGGATATTTGCATAAAGAAATCTGATTGGCTGACACTTCTGTTGGCACTTGAAAAGTTGAGAAATACAGTGAGATCTACAATTCAGTTCGGCAAAGCTTGAAGATACCCATTCAAACTGAATGGAAAGCCTTGACGCTGATGTCCCATGTAAATCGGGCGTCAGCCTGTGCACGCATTAAGCTTATTGGCAGAAATTTTACTAATGTACATTGTTTGCTGTTCCACATGAAGATTGAATCGATGTGTCCTGGCTTCCTCTGGAGTTCATTGTCTCCCTGTCAAACTTGCGAAGCCTGAACTTACAAGGAAAGAATGCAAGTCTGACCTTTGTGTCCTTAATGCTGAGAAAAGCCCCAGTCCGTTATCAGATGTCTCTATTTTCCTCCATCCACACTGACATGGAGCAGCAGCATTTTAAAATGAAACAGCTTTTTCAGTGTTTTCAAAATTCTCTGTTTTCAGAGGTGGAAAACTCTGGGGTAGTGTGGATGGAAGGCGTAACT
The DNA here is from genome assembly GCF_052040795.2 of Danio rerio. Classification (NCBI taxonomy): domain Eukaryota; kingdom Metazoa; phylum Chordata; class Actinopteri; order Cypriniformes; family Danionidae; genus Danio; species Danio rerio. Next base: position 4,383,279 of record NC_141023.1, read on the forward strand.
ATTGCAAAAGTTATGTGTTTGAAAACTAATATGTATTAGTGTAAACGAGGCCTGAGACACATTACCAAAAATGTTTATATTTAAATAAAACTGATAAATGCACTTATGTTGAATAAGATAAGTGCATTTATCAGTTTTATTTAAATATGAACATTTTTGGTGATGTGTCTCAGGCCTCGTTTACACTAATACATATTAGTTTTCAAACACATAACTTTTGTGTGCATTCATTTTTTTTTGTATGCATTAAATACTTTTTTTCTGTGTATGATTTAAATCAAGTACCTTCATATTACATGATTGTTTTCAACATACTCACATGATGTTGTTTGCTGCCGTGTCATCATCAATTCCTTGAGGAGACTCAACATTCAACTTAAAAGCTTTCAAGAATCCAGAACTACACCATTCGTCAGATGTCCACTCACCCCAGCTGAAGAAAAGACACAATAGGGTTTAGACAGATCAAATAAAATTTTTTGTATCTTTAACAATTAATGAAAAACAAACAAACAAAAAAAAAAAACCCAAAGTAATTACCTTGAAACTGCGGACTGAACTTCAGCAACAACCTTGGACAAGTTGTTTGGACGGACACAGTAAAGACGAATCCCATTGACTGACGTCTCATCAAGTGAATAAGGTTCTTCCACCTTAAAACAGCCACATCATTAATACAATCCTCCTTTAAAAATGGTGATCAATTTCACACTGACAATTTCCAATACTCCCAAGTTCTATTTTTTTCACAGTGCAGGACTGTCTGAGGTAGCATTCAGTTGCTCATTTCTTCACATTTCATGGTTAATTGGTGACACATGTTTACACACTATTAATCTACTACTGTGTGGTCCACAAACTACTCTGACTCAATTCAGATTTATTTGAGATCAGATTCAGGCCTAATTTATATATAGGAAATATATCATGCATAAATCAGATGTTTGCCAAGGTGTTTCAGGCAGTTGTTGGCTTCACCTGGACTCACTCATACCTGTTCTCAGGGCTGGAGCAAGCTGAACTGCCGCTCTAGGCAAAGGACGGTCACGCCGCCCTCAAACCTAAAGTGAAACCGGGGGGTGGGTCTATTCTGCCGCCCTAGACGCAGCTATAACTAAGGCGCGGGTGGTGAGGGTAGTTTAGGGGACGCCGCCCTCTCTATTCTGCCGCGCTAGACGTGGATATAACTGAGGCGCGGGTGGCGAGGGTAGTTCAGGGGACGCCGCCCTCTCTATTCTGCCACCCTAGACGCAAATGAGGGCGCGGGTGGCGAGGGTAGTTTCGGGGACGCCACCCTCTCTATTCTGCCGCCCTAGGCGGCCGCCTAGGTCGCCTCTATGGAAGCGCCGGCCCTGCCTGTTCTCAATCACCTGATTTCTAATCACCAGCACCTGCACACAGACACACTCACACAAACAAACACACACACACACACACACACACACACAAGGATAAAAGGCGTTTATCCTTCTCCAGTGTCTCTGTGATTCCTCCTGGCTCCTCATACTCCTGGATTCCCTTCATGTGTGTTGTGTGTCTGCATCAGATTTACCCATCTCTTCCACAAACTCTTTGAAACAGATAAGACTTTGAATATTTTGTTGTTTTCAATAATTTACTCTGATTTCTACAATTCTTGTGTCATGTCCTTAGTGTGTTGTGACAGAAGGACCAATCGAAGACCGAATTTGAGGTGGATACCAGACACACAACACCCTCACCCATAGATATCCTCACCACACTCAAGGCTTCACTTCTTCCCGCACTTTTTCCAGCAAATGCATATACCTCAGTAGGTCCCATGGCCTTACCTTGTAGCAATCTGACACTCTGTCTAGATCTCTCTGATCTGATCACTTGGTTCTAGTAGTTCGATTGCTCACAGATTCAGTTCATGATTACCTGGCATTCCAGGATGTTTTCAGTAAGCAAGCAGCCACCAAACTCCCTAAAGGAAGAATCTATCCCCTGTCCATCCTGGTGTGCAAGGCAATGGAGGAATATGTGTCTGAGATGCTCCAACAGGGATTTATTTGACTGGCCACCTCACCGGCAGCTTCAAGCTTCTTCTTCGTGGGTAAGAAGGATGGAGGTATACGTCCCTGGATTGACTACCGAACTGTAAACTCCCAGATTATGCCCCAGCCATATCCACTTCCACTGGTCCCAGCAGCTCTAGAAGAACTCCATGGGGCTTTCATCTTTAGAAAAACTGGATTGAAGGAGTGTTTATAACTTGGCCTATATCCGGGCAGGAGACAAATGGTAGACTGCCTTCATCACTCCAGCAGGCCTCTATGAATACCGGTTGATGCCCCACGACCTTTCCATCTCATCAGCCGTCTTCCAAACATTCATGAATGATGTTTTCAGAAAGTTTCTTCACTGCTTTGTGATCGTTTACATAGATGATATTCTAACATATTCAAAGAATCTGGCTGAACATTGCCAACATGTCACCTAAGTTCTCCAGTGTCAACGACAGCACCAGCTGTATCTGAAGATCGAAAAATGTGAGTTCCACCAACCATCTGTGCAGTTTCTTGTGTACATCATTTCTGCAGAAGGCATCCAGATGGACCAAGGGAAGGTAACAGGCCATCTGTGAGTGGAAACAACCTAGTACCGTAAAAGAACTCCAATGCTTCCTAGGCTTTGCTAACTTCTTCCGAAGAATTATCAAGGGATACAGCTCCATCACTTCCCCCCTGACCTCCCTCCTCCGCAGCAAACTCAAGTCCCTGGTTTGAGACAAGCCGGCCCATAAAGCCTTTGTAATATTTAAGAAAACATTTCGTACAGCCCCTGGATTCCCTTCATGTGTCTCTTCCACGAACTCTTTGAATATTTTGTTGTTTTCAATAAACTGCTCTAATTTCTACACTCATATCAAGTCCTCAGTTTGTTTTGAAAGTGTGCTACATTTAAACCGATTAGTAGAATTTTCTACAGAGCACTGTGCTCTGACATCATTAAAACTGCAATCATTAGGTATGTCTCTGTGGTACAACTTTTGTTTTCTCAGGAGGAAGCACTGTAAATGTAGATTAAACAATAATGATATACTACCATAACAAAATGAACAGCACTTGAGACACCCATAAAAAATCACTCACCTCAATATCTGAAAATTACAGACTAGTATCTCTTCCATTTATTGCCAAAACACTGGAAATGGTTGTTTTCAAGCAAATTTCACCAAATACTCAAAACCCTGCTACATGCAAACCAATTAGGCTTTTAATGTGGACATTCCACGGAGACTGCGCATCTTTCAGTCACTGAAGTCCTGCGGCTTACCAAAGCAGCTTTTGTCTGCTGCTTTTGATACAATGAATCGGCAGATTCTACTGTCCACCCTCTCCTCAATGAGCATCAATGGAACCCGCTCTGCCGGTTGGAGTCTTAAAGGGTCACGAAACACCAAAACACATTTTTTGAGCTAATGTCAAGTATATGTGTCCCACACTGCTAAAAACACTATTAGGACACCTATATTTCACTAAAAAGTGTAAATTGGTTGTTTTTTGCGTTATTTCAAGTAAATTCATACTTCCGGTTTGAAACGAGTTTTTGAAGCTGCGTCACGGTCATGACATAATAGTGTGTATTCCAGCGTGCAGACTGGGCGTCTGTGCCAGAGTGTGTCTTATTACGTCTTACAGTGTGCTGCATTAATGCATGAGTAAGGCTTGGTTCAAACCAATCAGCGCGCTCTATTGTGCAACTTCATTAATATTCATTACTATCACCGTGTTTTCAGGACAGAGACGCCAAGTTGTGTTGGCAAAACAAGCGTGAAGTGTTGCTTTTATAGTTTGCTGCAGTTAAGTTTCGTTTTCATTTTCTCTCTGTGAGAGCTCAGAGTCACGTGTGGATTAACAGTGTACGCGACGCGCGACAACAACAACTTACGTGTCTAAGGAGGAACATTGTTTACCTGAGAGCTGTTCTCATCTGCAAACGCTGAGATCCGGATTCGCTTTTAGTCTTCTCTTCATAAAGACGTGGCTCTAGTTGCTGGTGATTGTCCTGTCTCTACAGATTTGGTAAGTGGGTGACCAGTGCTCTTTGTTTATTCAGTTTGTTCGTATCTAACAAACTATTGCACAGAGTGTAAACATGTTAACACCACAACCAAACTTTAACCTCGTGTAGGGTTTTCACCTCATTTAGTGACCGGAATAACACGTGCGGCTTTTTGACACTACCTTTCGTGTGCATCTAAGTTTCTGGGAAATGCTGAGGTTTTTTTTCTCTCATTCGCCGTGCGGTATCAAACATTGCATGAAAAATACACGCTTAGAGCAGATCCTCGAATCAAATATCTCGTTTGTCGCGAGGGACATGAATGAATTCCCTGAATGAAAGAGCCAAACTGCAGTTAAAGTCCACCATTTAATAATTTGGCAAATAATTCGACTACAGATGTCCATGTAGGTTAAACACCATCACTTTCTCCTGTATGTGTGTGTGTGTGTGTGTGTGTGTGTGTGTGTGTGTGTGTGTGTGGGTGTGTATTTTGACTCTGAAACTTGCGCGTACCCAAATAGACACTCCCACACCATCCCACTTTTCTTCCTCCGACACTCCCCCCTAAACAGAGGTGGACACGCCCAGTTTTCTGACTTTTTCCAAAGTAGAGGTGTGAAAACACCCTGCTGAAACGAGGGGGTTTCATGGCCCTTTAGGTTATCTCACCGGGCAGAACATTCAAGGTTGCCTAGAGAGGAGGACAGATATCCAAAGTTCATCATCTGGCCACTGGAGTACCTCAGGGATCTGTTCTTGGTCTCCTACTATTCTCTATTTACACAACATCAGTGGGAACCATCAACCAATCACATGGTTTCTATTATCACTGCTATCCCGACGACACACAGCTCTATCATTCGTTTCATCCAGATGACCCTACGGTAACTGCAAGAATCTTGCACTGCCTGGAGGATATCTTGACTCAAAATTTTTTTTGCCAATTTTGGCATGGGGAAGGAAAAGAGGAATGTATATCTGGCACTATTAGTGGAGGCAGCTTCAAGCTTGGCTTTGTTCCAGGGGCAACCAGAATAGAGAGAGAAGGAATGACTGGCTTCAGGGCTGAAGAAAGGGGCTGTGGGTCAACGGTAGGGGAGAGGGTTAGGAGTTGGAGTGATAAAAGGGCTGATGGTGCATTTTCACTGGCATGCTGCAGGCATAAAGAAGAGAACATTTCTAATTTATTTATACAGGTTTAATAGTTGTGCTGTGCATTAAAGGTCTGAAGTAGAGGAGAACATGTTAATAGTGGCTAAAAACTATGAAAAGAGGCATTTCTTGATTTGTGTCAAACAAAGAAAAAGCCAAGTGACAACCAATTGCTGTAAAATAGGGGTCACATAGCCTACTTAGTGTTAATTTTAACAGAAATTTTTGATTTATTTGTGCCAAAGTCCCTTTAAGACAAGTCATTTCACTCTGCAGTATGGGTATTCTGTCTGAATGGGGAAACATCAAATTCTCCAAATCTATTTGCCAAGCTTACGATTACATGACATGTTTGGAATCACCAATAAAATTAAGCCACAACTGCCTTATAAGTTTAGTTTCTAAACGTTCAAAGCAAACAAAATCTGCTTATTTTCAGGTTACCCGAGCTAATGGGCATGTGCATTCGAAAGGAACGAGATCACGACACCAACCTCATTTATGGCCGTTCTACACATTATCATCTTCTGAATAATGCTTCGCCAGATTGCGCTGCTCTTCTGAACTAATTCACAACTTGGTCTTGATAGCGAATCTCCTCCAGAAAGCGACTCTTTGTTTACAAGTTTGTGGGCGTTTAAGTAGTTGCTGTCATGTGATGTGTGTTAGACAGAATGGACTGTACCTCGTGTTCATTTCATATAGATTACAAAAGAGATTTCAAGTTTTATTGAGATATATTCTCATGTGTGTGAAGCAAGTATTCGCTGAGATTCAATGCATTTGTTGACCACCAAACTGTCATAAAACCACAGTCAAAGCTTTTCCTCTGAGAAATGCCAGTCAATACCGATCGATGATTGGCGCCTGCTAGTAGGCGGGGCTTCATTCGCCATATTAATCGTTTCACTTTCCCCCATTCAAAACTATACGAGTGACATGTCTTGTGTATTCTAGAATCTTTGGTTTTAGTCTTTGACTTAAATTCCCTTTTAGTTTTAGTCATATTTTAGTCTTTTGAATCATTTTACGTTTAGTCTAGTAATGTAAAAAGATCTTTGCTGACTAAATCTACTCGAGATTTAGTTAACTAGAATAAGTTTGTTTGTTAAATTTAAGTTAAATTTAATTATAGTAATTATTTTTTACAAAATTATTATAGTAATTATAATTATAGTAATTATTTTTATTTTTTGCAGATTATAGCACTACAGTATCAATACATCCTTACAGTAAGAAATAATCACATCTTGCAGAATGTTGTCGAGATTTAAGCAGTTTGTGTAGTGGTACATTGTAAAAGGCTGTTGTCATGACGATCGAGGCAGCCCGTGCAAATCTAGCGAGTTTGATCAGGTTATAGCTAAACTGTAGTGGCAGCAACTTGTAGCACTGAAATTGCACCTTTGCTTCACTTTAAAATGAAACACACGAGGAAATGACTGTTTTATTTAACTGATAATAACCTATTTAAATTTACAACCAAATTGACAAACTTTTACCTGATTAATTGCAAGCAGCGCAAGAGAAAAACAGTTGCATTAGCCCTGAATTTATTGCGCCACAAAGCAGTGGAGTTGTAGCGTTGCTGGCGTTACTGCTCGCTGATTCCCGTGGGAGTGGAAATACACTGTGGGGATTGTGACTAAGGTAATTAAAAAACACTAGGTGACAAGACTAAAGCGATTCAAAGCATCTGTCCTTTTAGAAGCGTTTCGAGACCTGGCGAATCCGCGTTTGACTGACAGGGTCGGACAAATAACCTCTGTCTCATGTAGCCAAGTGGACCATGCGTGTGCACAGAGTATCAGTGCTGCAAAAGTCCCGAGTTTGGATCTCGACTTTATGCCTTTTAATAATGACTTTATGTATTTTAATAATGTTAATTTTTATAACCAAAACCAGGCATATTTATTTCACAAAGTGATTATTGGAATGTCAGACCAATGTTAAAACAAAACACATTACAACAACAGAGCATTTAAAAACTAATGTCTATATAACCGCATCCCTCTGCATTTGAACCCATTTTCTCTGCATAGTAGACATGGTGAACTAAATCACATTAGAAACTTCAACTCTACAGTGTGGTGTATAATTCCTGAATTTGCTTATCTCTTTCTTTGCTGAAGCTGTCCCAGAGCAATACATGAAAAAATGACCACTAGCTGTCAGTGTAGAGATGGGTTTTGAAATGTTTCGAAACGTCAACTTACTTGCTTCGACTGTTTCCGTGTTTCATGAATCCTTGCTTTGCCGACCACTAGTTTCTAATCGCTTTTGTCCCCTGACCTGGGTGTTTCAGATCATGCTTCTGTGCAGTGTTTTACTTGCGTTTAGGGATCTCAACACTGTGTTGAAACGTCAGTTTTGCGTCAGCCACCCCTACTCCAAATATTATTTATGTCATTAATAGTATTTCTACAGTGGGATTATTGTCTCCACACAGAGATCGGATCTGATCATCACCCAGTCCATGACATGAAGAAACAGAACAAACTGGGACAAATTCAATCGAGAAGAAAAACATCTCTAAGATGGTGTAAAGACTACCTGAAAAACTCTGGGCGAGTGTACCAAGTGTTTAAAATGCAATGTGTGCTCATACGAGATGTTGATTTGATTTAGTTAATATAAGTTGATTAATTGATTGATAAAATGTGTTTATGCATTATTTTTGAACGCGTCCTCATTTTACAGCATTTTTACACAAGTGCCTAAAACTTTGAACAGTGCTGTAGATCTGCAGGCAGTTTTTTTAAGCATCTTCGAGATATTGCCAAAGTTCTTGTGGATTGAGTTTCAGGTCTCAGTTTGTTCAGTTTTTTCATGTCATGTTGATCAGATCAGATCTCTGTGTGCAGCACTGGCTCTTGGCAGACAATAATGTCACTCTAGAATTACATTTTATCACAAAATAATGTTGAAAATGTAAACTGATATTTCAAAATAACATGCTATAGAAAAATATAGAAATACGTGACTTTAAACCTTTTTTTTTTTTGGTGAAAATACTTGTGACCTAAGATTTTTGCAAAGTATTGTATATAATTTGTATCCTCTGCATAAGTGTTTTTTTTTTTTTTGCCATCCTTGTATATTTGAAGTGTAACCAGCTTTAAATTAAGCAAGAATTAAGTTTTAAAGGCACTACATATAAAAATAAATCATGACTTACTTTTAACAGCACATTGCACTACATTTAAAAAGTTTTAAAAAAGTATTTAATAAATAGAAACGACTATGCTCTTAAAAGACGATAATATGTTCCTCAAATTTGCTATTGTTTCTGTTACCTCATTAAAAAAATAACTATTTTTTTTTCAGTGACAGAATATGCTACCCATCAGACTGTGCTGCCAGCATAATGTTAATGTGGAGTGTTTTTGTGTCGTACAGTACAACACACGGTGATGTGACCACTGAAATATGCTGGTTGCAAAAAGAAAAACAAAGAAAAAATAGCAGTCACGTGTGGCTCCTGTGGAGGCAAAATATTCACCCATCTGTCTCAAATTCAAAGACGCTGATTGGTTGGATTTTTATTGCAGACATATGTTAAAAGTGAAACTGCTCCGAAACAGATCCACCATCTGGCCAGAACTGAACATGTTGGCAGGCACAGACAAGCGGAGGGGTTAGAGAAAATGTTTTGCACAGATGATTTTCTAAAAAAAAATTTAATCATATAAAATTTATAGAAATTACAATAAGAATATTAACAACAATTATGTGTGTGTGTGCGCCCCTGGGAGCACTGGCTAGTTTAGAGCTGTTATAAAATCAATGCCAGACTTACCTTGAGACTAAACCCTCGGGCGTATGAGCCCCCTGGACAAAAATCTGGCTGTCCCCATGAGCCCCATTCTCCTCCATTATCAACAGTCATCTCGATTTTGTTAATCGTTTCAACGATCCGTATCCATGAACGTAATTCCGAGACCACAATGCTTACTTGCAGCCCAATGATGGATAGCAGCAAAAACATGGAAAATGAACGATGCATCTCTGCAACACTGACGTCTGCCAAGTAGTTTTGAAAACGGCCTTTAAGGAAACACAAAGAGAACTGAACACGGTTGCCAGTTTATGTGTTGAAATCCACCTCTGACGCTCCAGCAGAGAGTAAAGTCAGTGCTCACTGGGAGGAACTTAACGTGACCACCAAACAGAGCTCTTCAAAACACGAGATCTAATCATAGATATTCAAAAAGAAAAGAAGTAAACAATGCTCGAATCAAACAAACCAAAATCCAAATGTTATATGGTATTTATGCATTTTCAAGGAAAGGAACTGAGTTTAACACCAGTGTTTTGCTTTTATTTTAGTCTATAAACAAAGGTTTCACACTAAGAAAGCCCTGACTGGAGAGATATACTCTTATTTTCTATTGTAGGACTCTGATAAAAATGTACAATTGCAAAAATAACACTAAGAAGACTGCATTTTATTAATTCATTTTCTTTTCGGCTTAATCCCTTTATTAATCCGGGGTTGCCACAGTGGAATGAACTGCCAACTTATCCAGCATATGTTTTACACAGCGGGTTGCAGCTGGAAGGGCATCTGCTGTGTTAAACATAGGCTGGATAAGTTGGCGGTTCATTTTGCTGTGGCAACCCCAGATTGATAAAGGGACTTAGCCGGCTCACAAAATGCCATCAAACAATAGCCGCGTTTCCACTATCGCGCCTAATGCCGAGTTCAGACCGCATGATTTTCAAAGTAGTCGTGTCACAGATGTTTTCACACTGCATGACTATCTGGGCTAGCGTTTCGTCGCTGCTTTGTTTACACTGCAAGATGGATCGGTGACAGGGACATTCACACTGTATGACTTTACTATAGGAAGAATCGCCGACAACTTCGTCCAAACTACGTCTCACAGCCAAAAACACGTCGTATATCTTTTGTTATTAACTACATAACGAGAAAGAAGCCTTTAATGGAGTAGAACATGTACATGTTTGCTCACCTGGGTTTAAAGGGAATTAGCCATTTCTCCTCAACATTAATAATAAACGAATTTCTTTCTGTATGAAACGTTAAACAGACACGGTTGCTCCTGAGTCCTGTCAAACCTCCACTAGTTTTCCTCCATTTCGTGGGTCCAAATAAACCTAAAATGAGCTCTTTTAACTTCTCCCCCAGCCTCCCGCTGGCCTGCAGCAGGTATACACACACACACACACACAAGTGAATGCTGCTCTCTCATTGGCTGTAGGCGATCGCTGATGTTATTTTCAGTCAAAACTCATTTCACACGGCATGATTTGAATCGCCGACAGCTCCAAATATTCAGCACTCCAAATATCTCGCAGGCATCGGCGACGCATCGGCGATTCTCTCAGATCGCGTCTTTGATAGTTCATACTGTGTGATTGTCTCTCACGTGCACGAGCAGCGATTTGCCTGTGATTTCAGGCATTTGTCGGCGATTTCTCAAAACCTGTCGGCGAGCCAAAATCGGGGCTAAAATCACACAGTCTGAAGTAGGCATAAAGCGAGCGAGCCAGGGCGAGCCAAGGCCAGTGTCACTTCTGGGGCCTAATCGGGCCAAAGCGGGGCTTTCTTGGGGCCAGCGGCCGGCCTTTTCTTGGGGCCAGCGGCCGAATACCTTGGGCCAAGGAGGGTCAGCTGGGGCTTCGGGGCGGAGTGAAAGGAGAGGCGGACAGTTTTCTGATCGCACATGAGTACATGAGCCAAACACATAAATAAATAAGGGAAAGAAAACATCTAGCCTTATAGTCTGGGGTCTTTTTGCGTATGATCACCCTTATGTTTCCCTTTTAAATTTAAGGCTGCTGCATAAAATAATAAAGTAGTTTAAATTTATAGTGACGTTTTTTGCTGCGTCCTCCTTTATGTTTCAATAACGCATAATAATCTTTACACCATATTAAACACACAGCAGACAATAAAGGTTTTCAAGAGTTTTGTCAAGTTTAAAATGTTTGTTTTTGCGTGTTTAGATGCCTGTATGTGTGTGTGAGACCGGGCAAGAGCGCTCCTTCACAGCTCTGTTGATGCCACGAGCGGCTTTTTTCTTTATTTATTTTGGAGATAATACACAATATAAATACAACTGAAAGACTTAAAACTTAACAAATTACGTGCCCACTTTCGTAGACTTTAAACAATATAGTGTCATATCTTGATAAAATAGCCTAAGCTATATTGAAATATAATTTAAAGAATTACAAATATCGGATAAATATAAAATCACATTAAATAAACAAACCAATATAAAATAAACAAAAGCTAGCTATATGTAGGTAGCCTATATACAATACATAAATCAAACCGTTTTAAAGCCACATAAAGCCTAACTTTCATTTTACAAAGACCTATCTGCAAAAGGAAGATTTTCGATATTTTCTAAAAACAATAAACACAGGAGAAGGTTTGAAATATTTATATAAAGTAAATATTTGTATAAGTAAATATTTAGGCTATAAAGTTTTTGGATACGATGATATTAATCAAATCGCGCAAACAGAGCATTAGGTGAAAGCAGAATCTAGCCTATACCTTTTTTTCTGTCACTCTTCATTCTGTCCTGCGCAGCGCTCGCTGCTTTAAACGCATTGGGGGAAAGTCCAAACGCAAAATGTGTTCTATATACTCAAACAAGTGTTTATGTGTTTATATGATGTGGTTAAATTTATAAATGAAACTTTAGATGAAGAGCTTTAGTGAATAGCTGCTGAGCGCAACACATGTGTCTATATTTTATAAGGCTACTCGCTCTTGTGCTGAAACACCTAACACGACGTCTATCAAAACGAGGATGTTATAAAATACATGCCATATCGAGATATAAAGGAGAATTTCTGTGGCTTTATATTATGGATGTGTGCGCTCTCTGTGATGGGTCCCTGCGTTAGTGATGAGAGCACTCGATGCACAATGCCAACAGTCGGTCGGCGAGTAAACAATAAATGTAATGAATGGAAATACACAGGTCTGTGCGTATAGACATGTCATGTACTGCTGTACAGTAACGTGTCGTTTGTTTGTTTCGGTTGTCTTCATTTTAATGGTTTCGTTTCGTGATTCCAGGGTCTGCTTTATCTGCTTGATTCTCGCTGAAGTGGGCGGGTTGTGTGACGTTTGATTCGGGGACGTTCTGTGGGCGGTGTTTGCGTGACGCGCTGTGAGCTACTAGCCCGACAGTGGAAACGCGACATGATTTCAGCCTCATTTCTCAACCTCCCGGGCTATTGGCCCGGCCTGGCCCGATTAAAGCCCTGGCTCGCACTGGCCCGATAGTGGAAATGCGGCTAATGAGGGTAAAATCAATAGCCAGAAGCAGGTGAGTTCATTGCATGCTTTAAATAATCAGTCCAGGAGGTGGCGCTGGTCAATAACAGTATAAGTTCACAAATAATGAAGGGCCATGAAACCCCCCTGTCTCACAGTGTAGTGGTTTCTTGCTTTTTCTTTTAATGAATCAAACTCAGTCTGGAGGTTATGAATATCAGAAGAGTATACTTCATTGTCGACAACAAAGGAGAATTTTCAGGAGACCCCCAGTAGCATCTCTGTCTGAAAAATTCTGTCTCACTGATGTTCTGGCCTGCTTATATACTTCTTTTGCAACTATTTTTCCCTTTGATCTACATATGTCACAAAAATTCTACCTAGGTTAACCCCTGACCCCAATTTCCACCTAGGTTAACCCCTGACCCAAACCTGGTAACTATATAACTTATCCATTTCTTGTGATATGGTAATTCTTCTAATGGTATGCAAGTCCACAAGCAGATTATACACATACAATTTGAATATATAGATTAACTTCACACTTTGAAGAGTATAAAATCCACTTCAACAGCAGGGTGTTTTCACACGTCTAGTTTGAAAAAAGTCAGAAGAGTGGGTGAGTCCATCCCTGTTTAGGTGGGAGTGTTGAAATAGGTTGCATGAAAAGGGGAGTTGCATTACAGGCATAAAAAAATAATTATAATTAACTATATAGCCGCACGTATCATATTTGATACACGAGTTTCTAAGACCTATATTATATCAACCTGACCAATACTTTGTTTAAAAACCTGTTGTATATGATGTGATACTTGTATTCTCCCCCCTTGTGGATTTTCATTTTCATTGGAAGGGCTTTTTTTTACCTTTTCAAAATGGCTACTTTCATTGAAATACTCGGATGCTTTTTGGCTAAAAACTATTTGCTAAAGTTGTTATAGTAAGAATAACATTTATATTGTTACTAATTTTATTAAATAAAGGTTTTCTTGATTGAAACAAAGCATAATTACTTAATAAGTCATTTATTTTGTTGCAAATAAATTGTGTTGAAAATCATGTATCAAATTTAATACAACAGGAATAAAAGGAGCTTTATTTCCGAACAATGATGTCACATTTTTGTAATGTAATCAATATGATGCCTACTACAATGCAAACACACTGTTTTTGGATGATTAAATTAATATAAATAGCGACTGGGGGCTGTAGCCTGTCAGGAGGCATGTTCTGAATTCCACTTCCTGTGTGCTGGCAATGGCTTCCAGGTAAGGTGCTGTTAGCTTAGCAGTTTGCTAATTGATTAGTGGCTTGGGGTTAATGCTGACCCTGTGTTGCATTCCAGCCTGCCTGGTGTATGTGTGTTTCCATCAGTGTTTGGACTGATTGGACGACTGACTGCCCCACTGTCAGTTTGTGTGGTTGAAGACTTTTTATATCAGTCGGTGAATTTGTTATAAGAGCACCTCATTCATGTTTGGTAAGTGTTTGCATGTGATTGTAAGTAGGAGTGTTATCCAATGAAATTATTTGTAACTGTGTGTGGATGTGTGTTTGTTTGTTTGTTATAGGATTCTCCTTCTCTTTCAGATCGTAAATGGGCCCACACTTGTCGCTACTGTTAAAGAACATTTATGCTACAATCCAGAAGCGTTTAATGCTATCTTCTGGGTGATGCTACTGTCTGAGTACTGACTGAACTCTGTCAAAACCTCTTTGTATTGTATTTTAAAGAAAATAGAAGGTTCAGTTGCGTTGGGAGACCTGGGGCCGTCAACATTGAACAAACTGTCATCAATGTGATGAACTTGTGTCCATGTTCAATTGCACCTAAGTGTATTCTGTGAATCTTCCTTTCCTGTGACTGTCTAGTTCATTAATCTATTTCAAGAGACCCTCATTATTACTCTGTATTGAGTTCCCTGCTGAAAAATTCTGCTTAAACCAGCCTAGGCTGGTTGGCTGGTTTTAGCTGGTTGACCAGTCTGGTTTTAGAGGAATTTTTGCCATTTCCAGGCTGGTTTCCAGCCATTTCCAGCCTGGTCTTAGCTAGTCAGGCTGGAAAATGACCAGCCAAATCCAACTAAAACAGCTTGATCAGCCTGGTTTAAGCTGGGTATAGCTGGTTTTGGCTGGACTCCCAGCTTGGCTAGGCTGGTCAAGCTGGTTTAAGCTGGTCATCTCCCAGCCTGACCAGCTAAAACCAGGCTGGAAATGGCTGGAAACCAGCCTGGAAGTGGCCAAAACCCATCTAAAACCAGCCTGGTCGACCAGCTAAAACCAGCCAACCAGCCTAGGCTGGTTTGAGCTGGATTTTTCAGCAGGGTTCTGAGTGACTGACTTGTGTCTGTGCTTTGTGTAAAATGAACCTGTTTGAGAGTGAAGCCCTTTTTCCCATTAGTGGCTCTTGGTATCTTCTTTCTGTTTCTTGCAGGAGCTGGGGGCCCACGGGTGAAGGAACCTTTTTGGTGGTGGTGCTGCTGTGCCAGTGTGTGCTGTGGGACACTTCTGATGCACCAGGGTGTGTGGCTGGAGTGTGCTGTGGTGTAAAAGTGTATGGTGTATTTCACGGGTGATAACTCCTGTTGGTAGCCCCAGTCCTGTGAGTGAATGGCTCTATTTGGGAACATTGATTTGGAGAGTATGATATTGAGTATTTTCTATGTGCGGGTTGAATGATAATCACTTTCAGTGCCTTTTGTGAGTAAGCCCTCCAGAGCGGACTGGTCATCAGGACCTATTTTAGTGTTAGCCTTTTTAAAGAATTGTAAATAAAGTTTTTGTATTTACTCATGTCTCCTGTCTGCTCCTTAAACTAAAAAGAGACGGATCTGTGTGACCCTTTTAATATTTGTCCTGGGTTTGAATTCCAGATGGTGTAGTCGGTATAAAGAAGGCGTTGGGTTTGGTGGTTCAAAGGGATCTAACCTTTTAGCAACCTAAACCATCACTCAGGGTGCTTTCACACCTACACTTTTGTTTCGGAACGTGTCTCGATTGCCCAGTTAGCGCGGTTGTTTGGCATATGTGAACAGGGCAATCCCCTTTCTCCCTCATTCTGATGCTCTGTTTGAACTGCAGCAGATCGTCTTGACCATGTCTACATGCCTAAATGCATTGAGTTGCTGCCATGTGATTGGCTGATTATGAATGTTGTTTGAATTACAGGCGCGAGGTTACCATTGAAATGCAAGTTGTTTGCCCCTTATTGGTATTGCGCATGTCACAATTTAAGCTTATCCACAGCACCACACGGTCAAAACATCCATTTATTGTAAACTGAGGTCTTATTCATGTTGCTGTAAATTATATGTATACACAAACAATTAAAGGGGAATTGTATTTTCAATGGGAAACTGATTTCTGGAGATGGTTATAATTTTTTAAACTGTATAATATTACTGAAGGGAGACAGCTGAAAAACCACGTATTTATGGTCAAAGAGCCACATTTGGCTCATTGGCAATAGGTTCCCTAGCACTGCCTTAATCAAATACCATAACCTCCCCTCCCTCCTCAAAGCCACTTTTCTTAGCATCTGGTCATATGGAGTGCCTTTAGTCTCTTTTTATAAATTTCCTAACGTTAAAATAGGATCCAAATTCCTGTGATATTGAGGCCTACCACAACATGACACACGAGTGAGGTATTCCCCACCCAACAAATTGATTGACAGGTGTGTATTTACATGTCCATAGTAACACATATAAACATGCCCACATTACAGGATTTGCAAAGAAACTGGGATTAAAAGATCTGTTCAACTCTCTGTGATCAGCTGCACATCAAGACTGAGGTGTACTAGTTTAAAACATTTTTAAAACAGTGCATGTTTGTAATAAAGAAAAGACAGTAAAATCTCAATGTAATTCATACCTGCTGGAATCACTACAGATGCATATTTTTTCAGTACACGAGAATACTTCAATCAAACAGGAGTCTTGGTTTGTTGACATTAAATCTGGTTTATTTTGTTCATTAGCATAACGGATATACATATAGCAGTGTATAATAACTGGTCTCCTGTTACAAATGTTGCAAGTAAACATGCAAAAACTGTAAATGTGTGTGTGTGCACTGTGAGCCTCATCATTGCAGAAAGGCTTGAATAAACTCCACCACAAATACATCAAATAACATTATAAACTGTATCTCTGCTTCATCCATGTCTGTCTCTGTCACCGACTGCTGTTTATCTGATTTGACGCAGCACAAGTAACAAACATGGATGTAGGAACAGTGGGCGGGAACAGAACCAGCTCATTTCCATTTAAAGGCACAGGCAACAAAAACAGCTACAATTTCCTCAGACCCCAAAATTGACTTATTCAGCAGGGTATAATAAATGATCTGATGGTTGTTTTGAGCTGAAACCTTACACACACATTCTGGAGACACTAAAGACTTCTCTTATATCTTGAAAAAGGGGTAAAACAGGAGATCTTAAAAGAGCGAAGCCCTATTATTAACCGAGCATGTATGACCACCATATTCTCTCTACTTTTAGCATCTCACTGCTACCCCTTTAAATCCGATTTCTACTTAAATAACACGCGTTAAGATGAATAAGACCCACAATATAAAGCAGGGCTCACACAGAGAAAGAAGCACTGCATTACAATTTATTTATTACTATTATCTAACATTGAGGGTAAAACGCAATGGCCCGCAGCAGTTGTTAAAAGATGTTAAAAGAAACAGATGTTAAAAGAAAGTAAAACTAAGAGCATCTGGCTGTAGACTTGTACATGCAATATTAGACATGCAATCTCAGACACATGCACTCATTAGATCTAGTGACGTCACTGTGAGGGCCGGGGTTAGATGTACACATTAAAAACACTGCATGCAGTCTCAACTTGCAAATACACCTGGTCTAATCCTCACCAGTCTGCTCATAAATCCAGGCTTTACTTTTGCAATTGGTGAAGTTTTGGTTGCTTAACGAGGCTGGCAGAGCTGTGCATTGGCGGATCAGTACCTTCAGCAGTGACCTGTATTAAACTGATCTGAACAAAAGTGGCATTTATATTATAGTTTTAGTTTAACTAAAACTTGGCTAGATGACAGTTGTAGCGCAGCAGTTCTGAATGAAGCAGCTCCTTTAAATTTTGACTTTTTGAGTGTTTGCAGAGTTAATAGGAGAGATGGAGGCATCGCTGCCCTGTTTAAAGATGTGTATGAGTGTAAACAAGTGTCTTTTGGTGACTATCTGTCTTTTGAATATCTGAGAATAGCACTAAAAGGTTCTCCACGTATCTTACTGATCATTATCTACAGACCTCCAAAATATTCTCCAGCTTTTATTGAGGATTTTACAAAGCTGTTATCAATTGTAACATCTGAATATGATTATTTTAGTATTGCTGGGGATTTTAATATTCACATTGATAATCCAGAAATCAATGCTGTAAAAGAACTGATGACTGTTTTTAACACTTTTGATCTGACTCAGCATGTTCAAGGACCCACACACAATCGTGGACACACTCTTGATCTACTTATAACTAAGGGTTTACACATTTCATCGACTGTTGTTAAGGATGTGGCACTATCTGATCATTTCTGTATCTTTTTTGATATATTGATCACTCCAGCTATTAAAGACAGATCTGTCTCTGTCAGAAAGAGATGCATAAATGAGAACACTAGTGAGCAGTTTATGAAGGCCATATCGCTAGCACCAAGTATATCTGCAGATTCTGTTGATTCTCTCCTTGATTTGTTCAATTCTAAAATTGAGAATGTCATAAATGACCTTGCTCCTGTTAAAGTCAAGAAGATGACTGGCAGGCAAAAAGGATCTTGGACAAGGTCACCGAGAGTACAAATGATGAAAAGAAAAGCTGAGCGTATGTGGAGAAAGACGAAACTAGTAGTCCATTATAATATCTATAAAGACAGTCTTCATGCCTTTAATATGGAACTAAACACTGCTAGACAGACTTTCTTTTCAAGCCTTATAAACAGCAACTTAAATAATGCTCGTACACTCTTTGCAATGATAGAGAGACTCACAAACCCCCCCAGTCGGATTCCCAGTGAGCTCCTCTCTGAAAGCAAATGTAATGAGTTTGCTCATTTCTTCACTGATAAGATTAATAATATCAGAAAGGCAATCAGCTCATCCAATCAGTCAAGTTGTGTCGATATCAAACAAGCTCAACCACAACTTAAGAAATCAGAAATTATGTCTGATTTCATGGCAATTAACGGCAAAATCTTAGAAGAGACTGTGCAAGTTATGAAAACATCAACCTGCAGTCTTGACACGCTCCCCACATCATTCTTCAAAACGGTGTTTACCTGTTTAGAAATGGATCTTCTAAAAGTGGTAAATGTTTTACTTCTATCAGGGATTTTTCCAACCTCACTTAAAACTGCAGTTGTTAAACCCCTCTTGAAGAAGAGCAACCTGGATAACACCCTATTGAGCAATTACAGGCCAATCTCAAATCTCCCTTTCATTGGCAAAATCATTGAAAAAGTTGTTTTTAACCAGGTTAACAAGTTCTTAAACTTCAGGGGGTGTTTAGACAATTTTCAATTTGGGTTCAGAGCACATCACAGTACAGAGAGCGCTCTTATAAAGATAATCAATGATATACGCCTAAATACAGGTTCAGGTAAAATAACAGTGCTGGTATTGCTCGATCTCAGTGCTGCATTTGACACTGTCGATCACAGCATACTTCTGGATAGGCTGGAAAACTGGGTTGGGCTGTCTGGGATGGTCCTCAAATGGTTCAGATCTTACCTTGAAGGTAGAGGTTACCATGTCAGTATAGGTGAACATAGGTCGAGGTGGACACCCATGACGTGTGGAGTCCCACAAGGCTCGATTCTGGTAGGTGGAAAGGCTCTCTGTTTTTCTACACTAATGACGTAAATGTAACTGAGTAATACATATAGCTACTATTTTTTAAATGACGTTCAATTGTGACAACTTTTTCCTAACGCTGATATTGGTTGGGTAATGAAGCATGATGACTTGGTTTATTTACCGGTTATATGATAATGGGTTAGCTTGCATGTGTGGGCATAGTTTGACATCTTTACCTAAAACTGAAAACATTTATATTATTTGAAATAGAACGAAAAGAAATAAGGAGACTAACATATCATTTAAACCACTTGTTTGGTGCTGAAGCTATGATCTGTCTGCATTAATGTAAACAGTTTTGTTGCCTAACCTTTATTAATAAAATCGGTAATAGCGAAACTGTGCATTTTATTATTACTATAAAAAGTATATTACTGCCTTAAGTCAGAAACTTAGGCAGTAATGCAAAGTAATAAATAAGTGAATATAGCCTAAATGAAAGGACCAAGAAGGACCAAAATCAGTCACTAGGTCCAGTGCTATGGGATTAAAATGCCCCCTCAGTTATGACATTCTGGCGCAGGGCCTGCTATAGCCATAATTTATTGTTCAAGAAGAAACAAAAGAGGAAACTGTATATGAAACTGTGGATTTGCGTTCAGAGGATGACATGACCAGAGCTGGCTCCGCATGTCATGAGTGGCTGGGTGATATGACCGCAGATGGCTCTGAAGATTCAACTTGTTTGTCAATTTAACACTTGTTTTTTTAAACAAGCCCTACAAATAGCCTCATCCAAATTATTGATTCGCCTTTCTCGTTTGCCACGAATCCGAAATGTTCCCAGATTGGCGATGTAACATTAGGTTTAACGAGGCTGAACTTGCTGAATTGCACCTAACACTATACTCTAACAGAAGTGTAATACTTGTCAGCATAACGGAAATTTGTGTTTTAGAGTGAATGACATCACGTACGGTGACGCGGTTGTCACGGTGACTGTCACAGCGCTATTGATTACATGGTGAAACATGATGAAAGCAGGAGGATCCAGAATTACACATGAAACATTCACAGACCTTTACCTGGGAGGATCCTCAGAGGGTCACGAGAAAAAAAGAAAGGAAGGACGGAGTCAGTGAAGGTGGCTCTGAATGTGTGTAGATGTGTGTCTGTTACAGGATCAGAGAAACACACAGTTCCTCTGTCATAGTCCAGCTCCACTCTCACACTCTCAAGATCCTGCTTAACATGAAAACAAGTGGCCACATTTAAGTCAGGTGAATCCTCTGCTGCATTATCATTACCATCATCATCTTCATTATTCAATTCCTCATCATTCTCCTCATCCTGACTAACGTCCAGATACCCCACACTCCAGACATCAGTGTTAAAGAAAACTTTTCTCTTCCCCTGGTATGACGCTGTAATTGCTCCAAGAAGCCAGCATCGGCTCTCTTTTACCTTCACATTCCAGCTATGTTTTCCTGAGCTAAAACCCTCTGGACCCAGAACACATGGAAACCAACCAAACCTCTCTGGATTATCAGGCAATGAATGTTCATCCTCAGTCATTCTTAGGCTGGTCAGATTATCAGACATGGTGAGACTTGGATGAGCAGTGTTTGGGTCCAGAATCACAGGAGCTGAAGAAACACAATCAACAGCTGCTTTTATTCTCATGTTCACACTACTGCACAACACAAAATTTATTTAAAAAGAATGTTTAAAAGCAATCAAGGTTGACCAAAGTCCTGCACATAGGAGTACTAAAGACAGAGAAGCAGAATATAAAAGAAACATTTAACAAGTAAAAGCAATAAAACAGTGATCAAGGAGTATTAAAAGCGAGAGAATAGATAGGTCTTTAAAACAGACGTAAACACAGAAATGGAGGGGGGAAGTCTAATGTGAATTTGTAGAGTGCACCAGAGTTTAGGTCCAGCAAAAAGCAAACGCTTGATCACCTCGTTTTTAAAGGCATGTTCTGGGCACGGTGAGTAAGTTGAGATCATAAGATCTCTATGATCGAGAAAGGGTATCTGAATAAAGCAAGTCAGTAAGGTACTGAGGAGCAATACTATTGTAGGCTTTGTAAACAAATAATAAAATTTAATAATCAATTCTGTACTTAATGGGTAACCAGTGAAGTGCAGCTAAAACGTTCGAGGTTACAGAAGTAACCCTTCGTTCCCCGAGGAGGGGAACGGAAGTGCCATAAGTGGATGAAATCCACAATGGGAGGATTCGGATCAGAAGCCGCTTGTCTGAAAGAGTATTAAACGGGCCAATGAATGAATTAATTGGCAGCGTAAGCTTGCGCAGGTGCGCTGCATATGCAATTATCTCAGCATATAAGCTCACCTGATGCCAGCAGACGCTATCCTTTTTTTAAGCTGAAGAGACTTTCAAACAGCTAAGGGACAGTCATTATGGCGACGGAGTATGGCACTTCCGTTCCCCTCCTCGGGGAACGAAGGGTTACTTCTGTAACCTCGAACGTTCCCCTTCAGTTGGGGAACTTCAGTGCCATAAGTGGATGAAATCCACGATGGGAGAAGTATGGAAAGCGCCATAATGACTGCACCTTACCAACGCCCCCGATGAGGAGATAGTCAAGCAAGCGTGACGCACCCACATCATGGGAGGCGCGGTCCTCCAACGTGTCCCTGGCCCTAATTTATCCTACTTCAACAGAAGTTTTACGGATTTAGATATATTTTTTGGGAGTCGTGAGCTTCTAGATAATTCTAGGAATATGACAGTACGTTGGGAAGCGTGCAGTCCCGATAGGGAGGACGCTGCGGAGGCCATCCGTTACCCAAGGGGGGGGGGGAGATGGCGTAAATTACATATGGACTAGCCCTAAAAGGGGGAGTACGCATAGCAAAAGAGTGGTTAGCGGATAGGAAAGACACGGGTCCACCCAGGGGGGGTACTTAACCGTGGCGGAATGAGCATATGGGATCGCCTAGTGGGGATCACGCATAGCAGGCACCTATACCCAAAACGCGGGCTGACCAGCGGGCAGACCTACAACGTAGTGGGCCAGCAAGTGACTCCTCCGCTGAGTCAGTGCTGGGGGCCACGGAGGAATCTGCAGGGCTCACCTGATGGGGAACTTTACTGACGGATAAAAAGGCGCACGTATCTCCGTGTTAGGGAAAATGGCGCAGCAAGCGTGTTTCAACACCCTACCGAATTGTTTCCTTAATCACCAAGGGTTACCTAATACCCTTGAGGAAACCGGCTCCACTCGCAGATTGTAAAACCTTGCAAATGTGTTGGGTGTCACCCAGCCCGCAGCTCTACAGATGTCTGTTAGAGGGGCGCCGCGTGCGCGCGCTCGAGAGGATGCGAAGCTCCGAGTGGAGTGCGCACGCGCTCTCGGGGGACGCGGCTCATCTTGGCTCTGATAGTGAAAGAAAGGCATCCACAATCTAGTGGGAACTTATTTCGGTACGGCACTTCCCTGCTGCCGACCGCTATAACAGACGAAGAGCTGCTCAGATGATCTAAACTCTGAGTGCGGTCCGGATAATACGCAAAACGCGAACTGGACAATAAAGAAGGGCTGGGTCTGCCTCCTAAGAGGGCAGCGCTTGCAGGCTCACTACCTTGTATTAAAATGGAGTGGTAGGAACCTTGGGCACATATCGCGGGCGGGGTCTCAGGACGTGAGAGAAAGCCAGCCCAATTACAGGCACGAGTCACTGACCGAAAAATGCCTCCGGGTCCCCGACCCTCTAATCGATATCAACGCGACCAGCAAAGCTGTCTTAGGGACAGAAAGATACTGAGTCGAGGATCGAAGGGATCTGACGCGGCTTGTGTAGCGAGGGCGAGATCCTAAGAGGGCATGAGAGGGGGCGGGGTGGATTAATTCGCTTAACGTCCCTGAGGAACCGGATGATGAGGCTATGCGTTCCCACGGTGCTGCCAGCCACCGCGTCATGAGAGCGGAGATGGCAGCCACGTAACCTTGAGTGTGGAGGGCGACAGCCTGCTCTCCAACTTCTCTCGGTGTAAAGAAAGCACAACGCTGATCTGGCAAATTACGGGGGTCTTCTCTGCGAGAGACACACCATTCAGTGAATAGACTCCACGTCAGGGCATAGGCGTGCTCAGGGAGGGGGCTCTAGCCCGAGTGACGGTATTAGCCACCGCAATTGGAGGTTACCTAAGTCTTCCTCGCGTCTAAAAATCTCCAAAGATCGGCGAGGGTGCCAGGTGGTGCCCTGTCCCTGAGAGAGTAGGTGCTCTCTCGAAGGGACTGCCAGGGGAGGGCTATCGCGAGGGAGAGCTCTGACATCCAGGTCCGGTTGAGCCAGAGGGGCGCAACCAGCAACCTGTTCCTCGTCCTCCCTGACCTTGCACAGTAACTGCGCGAGCAGGCTCACTGGGGGAAACGCGTATTTGCGCGTGCCCCGAGGCCAGCTGTAAGCCAGTGCATCCGTGCCGAGAGCACTCAATCAGGGAAAGAACAACTGGCAATGAGCGATCTCGGGGGAAGCAACAGATCGATCTGGGCTTCCCCGAATCGCGCCCATATCAGCTGAACAGACTCGGGGTGGAGTCTCCATTCTCCAGGACGCATTCTCCAGGCTGCCGTGAGAGCGCATCGGCTGCACGGTTGAGCTTGCCTGAATATGAATGGCGTGCAGCGATTTCAGCCGCGGATGACTCCAGAGGAGCAGACGGCGGGCGAGCTGAGACATGCGGCGAGAGCGCATACCCCCTATACGGCTGATATACGCCACCGCCGCCGTACTGTCCATCCTGACCAGCACGTGTTGCCGCTCAAGCACCGGAAAAAAACGGTGGAGAGCGAGGAACACTGCCAACAGCTCCAGGCGATATGCCAATGCAACTGGGTACCTTTCCACAGGTCCGCAGCCGCATGCCCGCAACGCACAGCCCCCCAGCCCGTGTTGGAAGCGTCTGCTGAAACGACAACAAGACTGGACGCCTGTTCTAGAGACACTCAGGCCTGTAGGAACGAGGGGTCGCTCCAAGGGCTGAGGGCGCGGCGACACAGCGCAGTAACAGAGACTCGGTGTGCGCGCGCGTGCCATGCGCGTCTGGGGACTCGATCGTGAAGCCAGTGCTGAAGTGGTCTCATATAGAATAATCCGAGTGGCATGAAGCGGCTGCGGATGCCATATGCCCCAGGAGCCTCTGAAATGGTTTCAGTGGGACCACTATTTTACTGTCGAGCTCTCTCAGACAGTACAGCATCAGCTGAGCGCGCTCTCCGGAGAGGCGCGCTGCCATGGGACCGAGTCCAGCTCCAGCCCGAGAGAAGAGATCCTCTGCACGGGGGCGAGTTTGCTCTTTTCTCGGTTGACCTGAAACCCCCACAGGTGGAAGTGCCAGAGCACTTTGTCTCTGTGCATAATCAATTGCTCCGAGAGAGGGCAAAAATCAGCCAGTCGTAAAGAAATCGAGTATGCAGATGCCCGCGAGCCGAAGGGGCGCTGAGGCACCCTCCGCGGGCTTGATGAGGACCCGCGGAGACAGAGAGAGCCCGAAGGGGAGGGCTTTGTATTGCCAGGCTCGACCTTCAAACGCAAACCGCAGAAACTGACGGTGGCGAGGAAGAGTGGAGACATGGAAATACGTGTCCATCAGGTCTAATGCTGCAGACCAACCCAGAGGACGAACGCACCGGAGGATGCGCTTCTGCGTGAGCATTCTCAACGGCAGCTTGTGCAGGCAGCGGTTCAAAACGCGCAGATCTAGGATTGGCCGTGACCCACCGCTCTTTTTGGGCACGATGAAGTGTGGGCTGTAAAACCCGCTCTCCATCTCGGCTGGAGGGAGCAGCTCGATTGCATCCTTCGCCAGGAGGACAGCAATCTCCTCTCGCAAGACAGGGGCGGACAGGGGGCTGACCCTGGTGAATACACACCCGCGACTTGGGGGGCCGTTTCGCGAACTGAATCGCATAGCCGAGTCTGATTGTGCGTATGAGCCACCGCGAAGAGCTGGCCCGCGCTAACCAGGCAGGCAGAGCTCCCGCTAATGGACTCATCGCTACAATCGCTGACGTACCAGCAGTGGGGCAGCGCGGAGTGGGTGTGCTGATCCGGGAAGCTCGCGGGTCCCACGGAAAAGCTGGAGGTGAGATATTTGCTCTCACTCCGAACCCGAGCTCTGGAGGGGAGGCTCGAGGGGTGGGAGAAAGGAGACCGTCCTCCCAGCGCTCGTGAGCCACTGGCGAAACGCACCGAATCTGCAAGCTAGAAAGCATAGCGTCCCAGACTGGCAGATTTCGGGCTGTCACATCCGGGGAAGTGGAAAAGTGCTCTCTCATGATATTTTCATGGCAGTAAAAAGTGCCATTGGAAATGGGGCCCCGCCCTCCAGCGGGGAAAGAGCAAGTTCCCTCTTCTCCAGATGGCCTGTCCCAGGGGCGCTTCGCGGTCCGTTGCCGGACTTAGCGGCGTTCTGGGCAGGGGGGCTGCCTGCTTCCGAGGTGCCCGACGCGCTCGCTTCGCCGGAGGCGTGTGCGGGGGCGGAGCAGCTCTCGTAGGTGGGCGCCTTCGGCGAGGAGCAGGTATGAATGGCACGGCGGGCGGAGCGGGCTACGGACCGCCGATAAGACATCACCCACCAACTGCTCTCTCACCGCCTTGAATTCCTGGGTGAATTCACAGATAGTGTCGCCGAACCTGGCTGGGGATATGGGGAAGTCAAGAAAGCGGACTTTGTCGACTTTGCGCATATCAGCCAGGGGTGGCGCTCCTGGACCACTAATGTGGACATCGTCCTCCCCAACGCACATGCAGCGGACTCAGTAGTCCGAAGAGCTAAGTCGGCGGCGGTGCGAAGCTCGTAAGCCTGGGTTGGACCCACCCTCGTGCAGCTCGGCCAGCGCCTGCGCTTGGTAGCGCTGGTAGGTGGCTATCGCATGCTGGCCCGCAGCTATGTAAGCTCTAGCTCCGAGGGAGGTAGATAACTTACAGGCTTTGGATGGGAGACGAGGCGGACCCCGCCAAGAAGAGGCGCCGCGCGGATTTACCGCCATCGCGCACTCAACCTGAGGAATCGCCACATACCCCCTGGCTGTTTCACCGTCAAGAGTGGTTAGGGTGGAGGGACACGCAGCACGAGCAGAAAAAAGTGCTTTTTTTATAAGACCGCGTGAGCCTACTGTGCACCTCCGGGAAGAAGGGAACGCCCCTCTAGTCGGTCCGAAGCAGCCCGGGAAAGCACGGCTAACATGTCCGTTTCAGGATCCGTAGTGACAGCGCTCACCAGCCCGAAGGGGGCGAGCGGGTCTGGATCATCATCGGACAATGAAAGCCCACCCTCCGATGCCGCGGTGGACATCTGGTCTCCGGTGTCATCGGGCGTAAGGGCTACCATCTGTTAGACGGATCGCTTCCCCCGCCCGAAGCTTGGATGGAGCGCTTAGAGGAGCGGGAGGTCCGCGGGCCCGTGGGCGACGGATTATCTCTCGCTGAAACCCTCAGATCTGCCCGAGTGCCCGCTGCAGAGCAGGGGACAACTGGGGTGGTTCGCCCTTTGCAAAGGCTAACCGCGATCTTGCGCAACAGTCATGGCATCGCAATGACGACATGAACTGCCCGCGAGCAGCGCATTAACATGCTGGACCCCCAGACATGTAACGCAGTGCCCGCGCCCATCATCCGAGGACAGGAAACCACCGCATCCAGAAACGCACAGTCGGAGCGCCGTCCTGAAAAGGACGTGCTGCACGACTGTGTTGCTCTTTCTGTGAAGTTTGCAACTTTATAAGCACCGCTCTGGAGGACCGGACCCAAAGAACGCCAGGCAAGGGAGAAACCCAGCTCGACCGTCTGCCGCTGCGTGTACACACTCTGGACCGGGAGAATGCTCTCGTTCGCTCAGAATCGCTGGTCACAGCAGGAGGAACCCTCATCGACTCGATCAGAAAGTCTCTGAAGCGAAAAGGAAGGATAGCGTCTGCTGGCATCAGGTGAGCTTATATGCTGAGATAATTGCATATGCAGCGCACCTGCGCAAGCTTACGCTGCCAATTAATTCATTCATTGGCCCGTTCAATACTCTTTCAGACAAGCGGCTTCTGATCCGAATCCTCCCATCGTGGATTTCATCCACTTATGGCACTGAAGTTCCCCAACCGAAGGGGAATCAGAGTTACCGACTCATACTTGCGGGTGCCATAGAGTAGTCTAGCAGCCGCATTGTGTACCAACTGCAGACGAGAGAGAGAAGACTGAGAAATACCAAAATAGAGAGCGTTAAAGTAATCCAGACGTGTTGTTATGAAGGCATGAATCACCGTTTGAAAATTTCTTTGAGATTTAAATGGCTTGACTTTAGTTGTCTGAGGTGGTAAAAGCAGGATTTTACCACAATACTGATCTGTTTATCAAATTTTAGGTTTTCATCAAACATAGCAAATTGATTTCTTGCACACTGGGCTATATGTGGGGCCAAAGATCCCACATTGACATCTAACAGAGGATTTTCTTTGTACCCAAATGTTCCTGTCCCGGAACAGATCTGGGTAACGGATCCGGCATGCTAACAGCGGATGTAGAGTTGTTGTGCACAAAAGTGGAGAGTGTGGGGTGGGGAGGGGGTGTTGTTGCGAGGTGGGGGTTGGTTGTCACGGACGAAAGTGAAGAGGGTTGGGGAGTTGCGAAACAAAGTGAAAGTGAACAGCGGACGGGGGAGGAGGATGGGTGAGGAGGGAGATCGGTAAAATGATATGCCAAATCAGATTTCAGAGGCACTGGATCCGGATCTGGCACAAGTTAATCCCTGGTTCTAAGCCATTTACATCTTTTTGTTTTAGAGGAAAATACATATATATATAAATAGTGTCATCCGCATATAGCTGTAAGGAAACTTTATATTTATTAAAAATGGAAGCCAGGGGGCGCATACACAGGGTGAACAATACAGGCCCAAGGACTGATCCCTGTGGAACTCCATAGTTGAGAGGAATACTGGATGAGGATTGATGGCCAATGCGCACACTAAAACATCTATTGGTCAGATAAGAATGGAATGTCATGAAGGCCCACAGCTGTCTCTACACGTGTCAACAGGACCTTGTGGTCAATCAAGTCAAAAGCAGAAACTAAATCTAATAAGACTATCGCTATAGATTTCCCCGAATCAGTTTCTGTAAAAATGTTGCCTTGACACTCTTAAAAGAGCAGATTCAATACTGTTTAAAGCTTTACAAGCAGATTGAAATGTCTCATGCACAGAATTTTAAGTTAAATATTTTTGTATTTGAGTCAAACAACTTTCACAGAGATCTTTGAATAAAAGGAAGATTAAAAATAGGCAGAAAGTTAGAGAAAGAGGCTGGATCAAGGGCTGGATTTTAAGATATGGTGTCACTACGCCACATTTAGGGAAGGAATAATTAGGGAAGGAACCAGTAGACAAACAATTGTTTATCACCAGTAGCAAACCAGGACCAATTCTATCCATAACTTGTTTAAAGAAACAAGGTGGGATAATGTCCTGAGTGCAGATTGAAGGTTTTAAATGGCTAACAATGTCTTTACATGAGTTCAACTCAATGAGCTGAAACTCAGACCAAGTGTAAGAGCACTGTTCACACTGTATAGCCACCAAGACTGAACTGTACACAGATAATTATGGCACGATTTTAAGATTTTTCTCTGATCACTGTCAGTGTTATTAGTAGCAGGGTTGTCTAAAATATCGAGTTGAGTATCAATCAGTGCTGACAGTTTAGAAACGTCCAACATTTGAGCCCTGTTGAGCACATTCTTATACACCAATGATTGACCATTGTGTTCATGTGCTCAATAGAAATGACCGTGATTAGCCACGAATGTCATCAGTTTCCCACTGTTAATCGCTGTTCACCAAGTGCAAACACAGATACAGGGTCACTGGAGCATTTCAAACTTGCATCCAGGAGCTGATCGACATAACTTTGAAATACTCCAGTGAAGGCTGGGCCAGGAGACATTTCTGTGTGGAGTTTGCATATTCTCCTTGGATTTGTGGGCTAATCTTCCGGGTGCTTCAGTTTCCACCAAAGTCCAAAGATATGTGCTATAGGTGAATTGCATGAACAGAACTGGTCGTAGTGTATGAGTGTGTGTGCAAATGCCAGAGTGTATAGGTTTTCCCAGTACTGGGGGTTTATGAGCTAGTGTACTCTGTAATAGGTTACAAAAACTTTTATTCAGAGCAGCTATCAAGTCTAAAGCTTTAGTGTCATGAACACTGTCTGTGCAGATCTGTAGTGTGGACTCTTACTGTAGTGGACGATGTCCTGCATCTTCTTCCAGACTTTGTACTGCAGGTTCCCCAAGTACTGAGACACATTAATCAAAGCTCCAGAAGGCGTCTGTGGATCCGGCTGTGAGATCTGGACTCTGGAAGAACATTCAGGAGTCAGAACTGCAGTGGCTTTGGCTTCAGAAGCAGAGAGTGCAGAGATATCAGCAGATCACTCACCTTTCCACTGAGCCTGGAAACTCTTTCATAAAGCAGACGTCACTGGCTTTTAGCATCTCCTCTGCGTCTCTGACCTTGTGTGAAAGAGCTGAGATGTGTGTGTTGATCTCCTCCAGCTTCTCATTCATCATCTGCTTCTTCTGCTCCTCTTCCTCCCTCAGTGCAGTGATTGTAGCTTCTTCTTCATCTCGGAGAAACTGATGAAGCTTCTCAAACTCATGTTTAATCTGATGCTCGGTGTCATCGGCTTGAGCCTGAAAGAAAATCAGAGACACTTCAGTTATCTAAATCAGCTCACATCAACATTTCTCATCAATATTATTGGAAACAAACTCAGATACCCAAAATATAGCACAATGAAATAAGTAACCATCATAAATTATAGTTAATATAATAGATAATCATATTTGCATATGTGATTAAAGTGGGAATAAAAACAACTCTTTATTGTATTTTCTTACCGTGATGTGCTGAACTGTTTTCTCAAACTCTACTTTCATTTCTTTCTTTTGTTTAAACTTTTTTTGTGTAGGCTTCAGTGCAGTATTGAGCTCCTCCTGAAATGAAAAAAAGCAAACACAGAACAACAACACTGAACAAATTAGAGAATACCAAGATACAGGACTGTGAAAAAGTATTTGCCCCCATCTATCCATTAATCTTCAGCCACTCTGGGGCTGGATCATGGGGGCAGCAGTCTCAAGAGAAAACCTAGAATTCACACTCCCAGTCATTTTCTCCAACTCTTCCGGCATGATCTCGAGGCCTTCCCAAACAAGCAGGGAGACATTGTCAATCTAGCTGTGGTAAGGACTCTCCTGACCTTAGATAGCCGGTTACTTTTTCCAGTTGAGCACCATGGTCTCCGAACTAATTTTCATCACAATTCACACTCGGCAGCAACTGTCCCAGTGCATGCTGAAGGTCAATGTTTGATGAAGCCAACAGGACAACCTCATCTAATGATGAAGTCCTATGGTTGGTCCCCAAACCAGATCCAATGTTTTTGAAGTGTTCCAGTCAGGTTTCAGGCCTCATCACAGTACAAAAACTCATTCATTCATTAATTCATTCATTCATTTTCCCTTCAGCTTAGTCCCTTCATCAATCTTGAATTTTGAATGCCACAGCGGAATGAACCGCCAACTTATCCAGCACGTTTTTACACAGCAGATGCCCTTCCAACCGCTACCCATCTCTGGGAAACAGTACAGAAACCGCATTAGTGAAAATAACCAACGATTTACTCCTAGCTGCTGAACAAGAGTGCATCTCGCTATTAGGTCTTTGGGTCCGGTCCTCCAGAGTGGTGCGTATAAAGTTGCAACTTCACAAAAAGAGCAACACAGTCGTGCAGCACGTCCTTTTCAGGATGGCGCTCCAACCGTGCATTTCTGGATGCGGTGGTTTCCTGTCCCCGGATGATGGGCACTAGCACTGCATTTCTAAAGGTCCAGCATGTTAATGCGGTGCTCCCGGGCAGTTCATATCGTCATTGTGATGCCATGACTGTTGCGCAGTTAAGATCGCGGCTAGCCTTTGCAAAAGGGCAAACCACCCTAGCTGTCCCCTGCACTGCAGCGGGCACTCGGGCAGATCTGAGGGTTTCAGTGGGAGATTATCCGTCGCCTCCGGGCCCGCTCCTCCAAGCACTCCATCCAAGCTTCGAGCGGAGGAAGCGATCCGTCGTACCAGATGGTAGCCCTTACGTTCGATGACACCGGGGACCGGCGACGTCCACTGCTGCATTGGAGGGTGGGCTTTATTGTCTTGCGAGAATCCAGGCTCGCTCGCCCCCCTCGGGCAGGTAAGCGCTGTCAAAACGGATCCTGAAACAGACATGTCAGCCGTGCTTTCCCAGGCTGCTTCGGCCGTGGGGTTGGAGATGGTTTATCCCCCAGCTCCTCAGTCGAACCAACTAGATGGGTGCTACGTAGAGGACCAGAGGGCTAAGCCTTCGAAGCCTCTCGTCCCCTTCTTCCCGGAGGTGCACAGTAGGCTCACGCAGTTTTGGAGGGCACCTTTCTCTGCCCGTGCTGCATGTTCCTCCGCCCTCACCACTTTTGACAGTGGAGCGGCCAGGGGGTATGTGGCAATTCCTCAGGTCAAGCGCACGATTGCGGTCAATCTTTTTCTTGCGGAGTCCGCCTCTTCTCCTGTCCAAAGCCTGTAGGTTATCTGTCTCCCTCAAAGCTAGAGCTTACAAGGCTGCGGACCAGGCTTGCACGCGATGGCCACTTACCAGCACTACCAACCGCAGGCGCTGGCCGAGCTGCACGAGGGTGAGTCCAACCCAGGCTTGTTACATGAGCTTCCCACCACAACTGACTATGCTCTTCGGACCACCAAGTCCGCTGCGTGTGCGTTGGGGAGGACGATGTCCACATTAGTGGTCCAGGAGCGCCACCTCTGGCTAAACTTGGCTAATATGCGCGAAGTCGACTTTCTTGACTCCCCCATATCCCAAGCTGGCCTGTTCGGCGACACCGTCTGTGAATTCACCCAGAAACTCAAGGCGGTGAGAGAGCAGTCTGATGCGATGGGTACTGTCACCTATCGGCGGGACTGTAAGCCCGCTCCGCCCGCCGAACCTTCCATATCTGCTGCTCCTCACCGAAGGCGCCCGCCTACGAGAGCTGCCCTGCGCCCACACACGCCTCCGGTGAAGCGATCGCGTCGAGCATCTCGAAAGCAGGCAGCCCCCCCTGCCCAGAGCGCCGCTAAGTCCGGTAAACAGACCGCGAAGCGTCCCTGGGACAGGTCATCTGGAGGAGAGGAAACTTGCTCTTTCCCCGCTGGAGGAAGGAGCGCTGGAGGGGCGGGCCCCAATTCCCAAAATCTGCCAGTCTGAGATGATATGCTTCTAGCTCGCAGGTTCAGTGCATTTCGCCAGTGGCTCACGAGTGCTGCGAGGACGGTCTCCTTTCTCCCACCCCTCGAGCCCCCTCTTCAGAGTTTGGGTGCGGAGTGAGAGCAAATCTCTTGCCTCCATCTCTTCCGTGGGACCCTCGCGCTTCCCAGATCAGCACACCCACTCAGCGCTGCCCCACTGTTGGTTGATTGTAGCGATGAGTCCATTAGTGAGAGCTCTGCCTGCCTGGTTAGAGCGGGCCAGCCCTTCGCGGTGGCTCATACGCACAATCAAACTCGGCTATGCGAATCAGTTCGCGAAACAGCCTGGGTGTGTATTTCACCAGGGTCAGCCCCCTGTCCGCCCCTGTCTTGCGAGAGGAGATTGCTGTCCTCCTGGCGAAGGATACAATCGAGCCGGTCCCTCCAGCCGAGATGGAGAGTGGGTTTTACAGCCCGTACTTCATCATGCCCAAAAAGAGCGGTGGGTCACGGCCAATCCTAGATCTGCGCGTTTTGAACCGCTGTCTGCACAAGCTGCCGTTGAGAATGCTCACGCAGAGGCATATCCTCCGGTGCGTTCATCCTTGGGATGGTTTGCAGCAATAGACCTAAAGGACATGTATTTCCATGTCTCCATTTTTCCTCGCCACCGTCAGTTTTTGCGGTTCGCGTTCGAAGGTCGAGCTTGGCAATACAAAGTCCTCCCCTTCGGGCTGTCTCTGTCTTTGCGGGTCCTCACCAAGCTCGCGGAGGGTGGCTTAGCGCCCCTTCAAGCTCGCAGGCATCTGCATACTAAATTATCTCGACGACTAACTGACTTTAGCCCACTCTCGAGAGCAATTGATTATGCACAGAGACAAGGTGCTCTGGCACCTCCACCTGTTTCAGGTCAACCGAGAAAAGAGCAAACTCGCCCCTGTGCAGAGGATCTCTTTTCTCGGGCTGGAGCTGGACTCGGTCACCATGGCAGCACGCCTCTCCGGAGAGCGCGCGCAGCTGATGCTGAACTGTCTGAGAGAGCTCGACAGCAAAATAAAGGTCCCACTGAAATTATTTCAGAGGCTCCTGGGTCACATTGCATCCACAGCAACCGTCACACCGCTCGATTACTCCATATGAGACCACTCCAGCACTTGCTTCACGATCGAGTCTCCAGACGCGCATGGCATGTGGGCACACACCGAGTCACTGTTAAGGAACGACCCCTTGTTCCTGCAGGCCGGAGTGCCTCTAGGACAGGCGTCCAGTCATGTTGTTGTTTTAACAGATGCTTCCAGCACGGGCTGGGAGGCTGTTTGCTGCATGGCCTGTGGAAAGGAACCCAGTTGCGTTGGCATATCAACGCATATGACATATCTCGCCCTCATTCTCAAGACCCTGCGTCAGATCCCTTTAATCCTTGACTCAGTATCTTTAAGATTTTTGTCCCTGAAGACAGCTCTGCTGATCGCATTGATATCGATTAGAGGGTCGGGGACCTGGAGGCATTTTTCGGTCAGTGACTCATGCCTGTAATTCGGGCTGGCTTACACTCATAATGTCCTGAGACCCCGCCCGGGATATGTGCCCAAGGTTCCTACCACACCGTTTAAAGACCAGGTAGTGAGCCTGCAAGCGCTGCCCTCGGAGGAAGCAGACCAAGCCCTTTCAGTACTTTGTCCAGTTCGCGCTTTGCGTATTTATCTGGACCGCACTCAGAGCTGTAGATCATCTGAGCTGCTCTTCGTCTGCTATGGCGGTTGGCAGCAGGGAAGTGCCCACTGGATAGTGGATGCCATCTCTCTCGCCTACCTGAGCCAGGGCAAGCCTTGTCCCCCGAAAGTGCATGTGCACTCCACTCGGAGAATTGCATCCCTTTGGCCGCGTGTACACGGCGCCTCTCTTACAAACATCTGTAGAGCTGTGGGCTGGGCGACACCTAATACATTTGCAAGGTTTTACAATCTGCGAGTGGAGCCGGTTTCCTCAAGGGTATTAGGTAACCCTTGGTAATTGAGGAAATAACTCGGTTAAGGTGTTGAAACACACTTGCTGCGCCATTCTCCCTAACACGGAGATACGTGTGCTTTTTCATCTGTCAGTAAAGTTCCCCGTCAGGTGAGCCCTGCAGATTCCTCTGAGGCCCCCAGCACTGACTCAGTGGAGGAGTCACTTGCTGGACCATTTTGTTGTAGGTCTAGGCACTAGGCGATTCCATATGCTTATTCAGTCACGGTGCAGTCCCCCCTCACGGGCGGACACATGTCTTCCCTCTCTGCTAACCATCTTATTATGTGTGTACTCCCTCTTCTGAGGGCTAGTCCATATATTTTGCCATCATATCTTCCTATTGGGTAGCAGGTGGCCTCCGCAGCGTCCTCCCTATCGGGACTGCACGCTTTTACTGTTGTATTTTCCAAGAAATTATCTAGACACTGGCGACTCCCAAAAAATAAATCTAAATCAAAAAATCTTCTTTGAAGTGGGATAAGTAAGGGCCAGGGATCACGTTGGAAGACCGCGCCTCTCTCTGATGCAGGAGCGCTCACGCTATGCCTGGCTATCCTTTCATCGGAGGCGAAGGTAAGGTGCAGTCATTATGGCGTTTTCCAGACATTTCCCCATTCGTGGATTAAAATCCAATAGTAACATTGAAGTTCCCAACCGAAGGGCAACGCTCTGGTTACTAAAGTAACCCTCGTTCCCCGAGGAGGGGAACGGAAATGCTATATAGCATCGCCATAATTATTGTTCCTTAGCTGTAATTGTCATTCTCTTCAGCTTCAAAGGATGGCGTTTCCTTGCTTTCCCAGTGCTTATATGCAGAGCTAATTGGCAACAAGCTTCTGGTGCGCAAGCTTATGCTGCCAACTCAGTTGGCATTCATTGGCATTCATGATCACACAATGATGGATCATAAAGATGTCCGTACAGACAGACGTACCTGTTTCAGACAAAATCTCTTCAAAGGGTTTCAAATTCAACTCAAATCAAATGCGGCGCGGTGCGAACTGTTCGCCTGAGTCTAAAAAAATTTCATTAGCTCCGCTATGGCGTTTTTTTACTGACAAATGTCGTGAGCGCAGTATTTCAAGTCAAAAGTGCATTCATGTAATACGAGCGAGCGAATCTCTTTTCTCATGCACAGATTTTCTTTGTTTGTGGACAAAACTGTGTGCGAGCTCTCAAATATATTACGCTGCTCACATGCAAATTTTCTCACTCTCAAATACGCACTGCTCACACACACATTTCCTTGCGCGCTCTCAGTACACTGTTCCCTCTTCCTTTCGTGCTTTTTTGATGATTTATATTAGTACACTATTTCTTACCAATAACCAAAATACTAAAATAGATTTGCGTATTACATGTTTAATCTGATAAAACATCACATTTTTGGCTGTATGTTATATGATGAGATATTTCCAGTTACAAACACTTAAAGACACAGATAATAGTTTTATTTTAAAAACATTTATTATATTGTGCTGTGTCCATCATTTTTATTATTTGTTTTTATTTTTATTTTACTTGTTTCTTTTATTCTTGTTTATGTAAAGCACTTTAAAATGCCACTGTGTACGAAATGTGCTATATAAATAAACTTGCCTTGCCTAATCATCCATTGCCTAATCACCATACTAATAAAAAAACAACAAAAAAACAACAACAACATTTAAATAAAACTAACACAAGCAGAAATGTAACAGTGATAGAAAATAGGGAAAGACTTGATAAGGTATTATAGCCCACTGTATTATTTACTCTTTAAATAAATCTCACTATCAATCCCATTTTATCACTAAAATAAAGTGAACTAGTCTCTGCTGTATAGTGTTTTGTAAAGTACAGTAAAGTGCTTCAATTAATCTGTTGTGGTAATACTATAGTTGCTATGGTAACACAACAAGTGTATTATAAACAAACTACCCAGTGCTTTAGTTTTTTTTACAATATAGAGTATATTCTTCTACAATTCACCACACTTTACTGTAGTAAAACTACACTGTATTTCATTTTATCAGTTCACTATTCTTAATACTACAGTATGCTGAAGCATCTCTGGAGAGCAAAAGCACGAACAGAGTCTGACGGAGCGAGAGCAGATCATTCGCACGTGAGCAGCCAGTGTTTTAAGAGCTTGCGAGCAGTTTTGTCCACGAACAGAGGAAACCAGCGTGTGAGCAGAGATTTGCTCTTTTGTATTACAGCGCTCCCGACTTTTAAAACTGCGCTTACGACATTTGTCAGTGAAATAACGGCATACTGTGCCAGCCGAAATCATGTCATGCGCACTCAAAGCGAACTTCCTCAAACACATCGATGATGTCACATTCGCCGTGCGCAACGAGTTCAATAATAGAAAGCTGATTAGCTATTGCAAGTTGACCTTTTTGTAGTTGTAATACCGCAAATTACAATTGGACTAGTGAAATAAAGAACTACAACACCCCAAAAACCTAGCAGCAACAACAAAAAAAGAATTTAAATGAGCATTAGATGTAGCGTTACATGGACATCGCAAAAGTAAGACCTGTGCAAAAATATTTAAGACCTAGAACAGTGAATTTAAGTCTTTTTAAAGCCTTAAATTTCGATTTTTAAGTTTTAGACTTTTTAAGACCCCGCGGGGACCCTGTATTAACAAACTTCAGCAAGTAAAAAATGCAGCTGCCAGAGTTCTTACCAGGTCTAGAAAATATGATCATATCACCCCAATGTTATCCTCCTTACACTGGCTGCTTGTTAAGTTTCGTATTGAATTTAAAATATTACTTTTTACCTATAGCCTTAAATAATCTAGCCCCTGTTTATCTAACCAACCTTCTGTCTCGCTACAATCCAATTTGCTCTTTAGGATCTCAAATCTCAGGGCTTCTGGTAGTACCTATAATAGCAAAGTCGAGTAAAGGAGGTCGAGCCTTCTTCTTTATGGCTCCTAAACTCTGGAATAGCCTTCTTGATAACGTCCGAGGCTCAGACACACTCTCCCAGTTCAAAATTAGCTTAAAAACCTATCTTTTTAGTAAAACAAACACTCAGTGCATTACATAGCGGTATGGTGCATGACTGTGCTCCACGCAGGTTTCTGCATCTCGTTTATATACACTATGAACAGCAGCTACACTAATTATTCTCTTTTTTTCTATATTTCCACCTGGGGATACTCATCCCGAGGTCCTTAGACTATGCACCGCCACTGATTCGATCCAAGACCAGCGACGAGATGATCCCAAGGTTTCCATATCTTGGACCAGGCCATATCCTGAGCAGCTGCTGTGGTGGTCATGGCCACTGGAGAGCATGAGACTGATTCCTGTGACGCTCCAGGGACAGATGAGTCATTCTGACATCCAGCATTCTCCAGCCTCTGGCGCCTTGACTGCAGCTCTGCACAAGACGTTTGACCAGAGGAGAAATGGTCGTGCCCAACTGAGTCTGGTTTCTCTCGAGGTTTTTAATTCTTCACTTTCACCAATTGGTGAAACATTTTTCTAGCCGCTGTCGCCACTGGCTTGCATGACTCAGGATCTGTAGAGCTGCACATTGATGGATTTGCTCTTCAGTGTTTGGACTCTCAGTAGTGATTATTAAACCACACTGAACTGAGCTAAACTAAACTGAACATAAACTCAGAAAACTGAACTACACTGATCTTTTATGTGAAGCTGCTTTGACACAATCTACATTGTAAAAGCATTTACAAATAAAGGTGAATTAAATTTAATCCCCTCTGGCTCAAGGCCTCAAAATTCTGTCAATCAAAATAATGGACAGAACTAGGGATGCTCAAAATAATCGATTAACTGTTAACCGAAAGTCTGCGTTTATAATCGATTAATGGTATCAGTTAAATTATTAAAATATTATTTCATACATTTTTAAGTTTTGGTTTTTACATTTAAAGTTTGGTTGCATAAGGGGCTGATCACAGCGAACGCGCTTTTTGTGTTGAGAGGCGCATCTTTTGAATGGTAACGGCCGCAAGCATTTTATGCGCTGCTTAAGCCTGGTTTATATCAAAGACTATAGAATACTCAAGACATGTCACTCGTATACTTTTGAATAGGGAACAGTGTAATGGTCAATATGGCGAATAAGGCCCCAACTTCTAGTACAGGAGCCAATCAGTGATCGCTATATGGCAACTAAAGCCCGCCTTGTCATACAGAAGCCAATCAGCAAACGCGATAGAATGACAATTCTCCGGGGAAGGAGCTCAGACCAGACGTGAGGTTCTGCAGATTTTGTGTGATGCAACTATTCAGAAATGAAACTAATTCGACAACTGTTGTTTAATTTTATTGTTTTTTTGTAATATGAAATGTAATCGTGAGCTTGGTAAGTAGTTTTGGAGAATTTGATGTGTCCCCATTCAAACAGAATGCCTGAGTATACTGACCGAGAGGCGTTTAAAGATGGTCGTATAGTGTCCGCTAGTTCGCTTGAGTGCACGTGGTGAATGTGATGTCATCGTGGAGTTTGCGGGAGTTTGCTTTGGGTGCGCGACATGAGTTCGGCTGCCGAAGTGCATGTTTTTTTTGAGACTCGAGTGATCAGTTTGCGCTGTGCCGCATTTGATTTGAGATGAATATAAAACACTCTGAAGAGATTTTGTCTAAAACAGTACGACTGTACAGACACCTTTATGATCCGGGATCAAAGAGATAATGAGATGACCAATAATTCTTGGCTAGAAATTGCAACAGTTATGGGAAAGGAGGAAAGTTTTTGTTAAAAGGTTTGTTAAAACCTGAAGGATAAGTTTGTTAAAGCCAAAAGAGGAGACAACAATTACAAAAATATGTTTTTCCACTAGTCATGGGTTTAACACTGATGTAATTGTTTAATTTTGAATTTAAAACAATTTAATAGTTACAAAACTATAATGAAGTCACAGAATTAATTCTTTGATAACTGGAAAGGAATGTTTGAACCTGTCGGTTTACAATATATTGATGCCTGTTTTTCTAGGCTTTATTGGTGATAACGGTCAGGAATGTTGGACCATTATTTCCTTTTAGCTTATACTAATCAACCAGTAATGTGTGAAGTGTTGAGTGGGCAAAATAAAAATAAAAAAAGTCAGTATTTTTAGTAAGTGTACTTTTTGCTTTTATTCTTTCCATAATGAAAATATATTTGTAAAGCAGCCCATGTTCTGTTGTCATTAATATTTTAATGAATTATAATAGGTAGAACTGTCCGAGATATGAACAAAAGCAAGTGATGCATCAAAGTTTGATTTAAGATTAATCTTGAATGTTTATAAAAATCCTTATAATCATCAAAATAATACACAGAAATAATAAAAATAATTAATTTAAAAATATTGAATAATCTTAAATGATATGACGTAGTTAAATTGTCTGATTTTACAGTCAGTTTCTTTTGACCGCCCACTGTCGTTTTAAAGAATATCACAACAGCGAACACGGCAAGTATAAAAGCCTCTTCTGTTCCGTGAGGTGGCGCCAGACGAAAGTATAAATGCAGCTGAGGCTTTCATTTTACAGCTTATAAAACATGTATGCAAATTAATGCAACATCATATTAAGACAACAAAACTGTTCACAAAAAGTCAACATATGAGCCCTGTCATTGTCTTTCATCACTCGCAGCGCGCACATGAACCCGAGTGTGTGAAGAAAAAAGGCACAGAAGCTCAGAAAGTAAAACCAGACGCTCAAGACACAATCTTTCAAATAATGATTTCTATTAGAAATGTAAAAAGGTTTTGGAATGTAATAATAACAGTATAACGGGTCATAAATTAAATGCATATTTTCCATGGATCGATTTGAGGTAGCTGCTATTTTTATTTGACGGAAGACAAATAAAAAAACAAGGTTGGATGAATAAACAGCCTGACAGTTCTTTAATGGGATCAGTCAGTGTTTTCGTTTTGTAATCTAAATTTGTCATTTAAATGAAAAATATCTAGGACACGGCTGTTAATTTTATTCTTTTTATTTAGTTTATTCTGTTTTCTCTGCTGATGGAAACGCTGCAGGTGCGTGAAGATGATCTGTTGTTATGTCCTGTTATTAACATGTTCGTATGTTCAAATAAATCAGTATTTTAAAACGCAATATTTAATGTGTCAGACACAAAATATAAAAGTCAGTTTTCATTAAATAATATTTGATGTTATTGTTAACGGTTAATTTTTAATTAATGATGCGTGCTTATCGGTTGGCAAAATTACCTGAAATGAACATCCCTAAACAGAACCGGCAGCCCTGACAGAATCTTACATGCGCTGGGAACAAGTATGACTTTGCACCTGCAATGCAAACCAATCTGCTGCTCTGTTCATACAGGGACCGGACAGCACAGAGTGCCTCTGACTACATAAATCCATGGCCTGAAGGACATGGTCGAATGCAAAACACATGTGGACAGGTCAGTAAAACTCCCATGAACCCTCGAGCACACTAATAAAGGTATATAGCTGGTGCAGGGTCCCACTGCCTGGACAAAATCCGCATTGTTCCTCTTCAATCCAAGGTTCAACCAACAGCTGGACCCTCCTCTCCAGTATCCTGAAATGGACTTATCCAGGGAGTCCCTGTTCCTAAAAGTTGGAACCACCACCTCAGTTGCCCAGTCCAGAGGCCCTCTCCCAGACCTCAATGCAATGTTGTAGTGGCACTGCTTTCACACTAGCACATTTGATCCACACCCAGGTTCATTTGATGTCAGAGTTTGATATGTTTAGCTAGGGTGAACGTTGCCTTCAGAACTCAGGTGCTCACCTCCAAACTATACCCGAGTCCACCTGAAAGAGGTGGTCTGGGGTACAGTTCGTGAGAACTCTCATACGGTTTACTTCTTATATGAATGCAATCATACCAAATAACTGAAGTGAACCGCCAACTGTTCAACAAACTTTAGAAAAAAAATTATGCTCATGCACCCACAGTCTTGCTGCTTTCAAGAGCTCTAGATTTGTCTTTTTTTAAGCACCACCGGTGGCTTTCGCTAGAACCATTATTTGAACAGATTATTAATAGGTCTATCGTTAACTGTGTGCATGTGATCATCTCATTATCACTCACGCTATGTTTGTCACCTGCTTTCTTTCGCTTACAGTTATTTTTGTTAATATGGTTTAATAATAATTTTTTTACAATAACATTGATTTAATGGGATTTTAACTTCCCATTTGTGTGTAGGTAACTGGTGATCTGGAACCTTAGGCCAGGATTACTGTGCATATTTTAGATACATGACAATAATTATTTTTTAAATGAAAATTGTTTTTTTTTAAGAAATGTCTTGTTAAATAATTATAGTATATAGCTATATTTTGCTTGTTTGACACATTTAAAAGCTGTGCCTAAGAAATAATTAATTACTTATTTTTAGTGTGGTCAGAGAAAAATTTGGTAAATCCTTAATTTTGAGCTCTGAACAGTCATGTGAAATAAAAACCAATTGTAATATGAAACCCTGGCCCACTTGCCCATGCTCATTGAGCAAGCACACTCAAAAAATGAAATGAATGAGGAGGCATGTGGACATAACAAGTATTTTAGCACGTCAAAGTCATATTTATGCATATAAAATATATTTTCCCAACAAGAAATTGTGGCTAGTAAAAATGGCGAGTGGCTAGTAATGTTGGAAAGCTTTTAGCCACATTGGCTGGTGTTCAAAAAACTTAATGTCAAGCCCTGTTGATAATCTCTGCTAGTCTCCTACAAAAACTATGTTCTGGACATTTTAAATATTTTTTGTGTGTGTCAGATAGATGCAAGTCCCTGCTGAAAAATCCAGCTTAAACCAGCCTAGGCTGGTTGACCAGGCTGGTTTTAGAGGGGTTTTGGCCATTTCCAGGCTGGTTTCCAGCCATTTCCAGCCTGGTCTTAGCTGGTCGGGCTGGAAAATGACCAGCTAAATCCAGCTAAAACCAGCTTGACCAGCCTGGTTTAAGCTGGACATAGCTGGTTTTGGCTGGGCTCCCAGCCTGGCCAGGCTGGTCAAGCTGGTTATCTCCCAGCCTGACCAGCAAAGACCAGGCTGGAAATGGCCAAAACCCCTCTAAAACCAGCCTGGTCGACCAGCTAAAACCAGCCAACCAGCTTAGGTTGGTTTAAGCTGGATTTTTCAGCAGGGGTGGCTCTCTGTATTTTGGTAACAAAACAATAAATTCAGTACAAGCAGAATGGCCGTGATATGCTTACGTCTTTTCATTTTGGTGCCTTTACCATCACCTGGCAAGAGTTGTACACACAACAGCAGCTCGGCTCCAGCCTCAGGTCTGCTCAAATTTCTTCTGGAAGCGAAAGATAAAAATCCCCCTGACAACTGGTTCAGCAAGACGTTCCCAGCAGACCCTTAAAATAGGTTTGGGCCTACTAGTTCTGTCTGTCCTCCTCGTCACCAGCAGATTTATCTCACCAGCAGTATCAGTTGACAGCTCTGACACCTTACTAATACTAGCAGAGCGTTCGCTAAAAGATAAGATAGTAATACTGGATAACACTGGAGCTTATGTCAACACAACCATTCTCAACCATCAGTGCTGACACAGTCATGAATGCTGATTATTTTAATTTCGTTTTCCAGCTGCAGTGCTCACTCATGAACACTAGAAGACGCAGTGAAATACACCATGATAAATCAAAGCACAGACCGTGAGCAGAAACACACAAAG
This sequence comes from Danio rerio, assembly GCF_052040795.2. Lineage (NCBI taxonomy): Eukaryota > Metazoa > Chordata > Actinopteri > Cypriniformes > Danionidae > Danio > Danio rerio. Next base: position 4,426,515 of record NC_141023.1, read on the forward strand.
CAAAAGTGAAAGGAGGAAGCTAATTATTGAAATGCATATAAGGTTACAAAGAACGGAGAGTCATAATGGCAGAGGAGACTCATCTACAGTAGAAAAACCTTTACTCATTTAAAAGAGCCAGTGATTCATGTTTTATTTTTCATTTGATGATCAACTATTTATTATTAATTTTGGAAGCAAAGTAAAGAGGTAAGTAAAGAGGATTAAAACGGCAGAAAGAAATACTGCATCAATACAGGCCTACTGTTATTGAGGTTTATGGTTGCGTTACATGTAAAACATGAAACATTTGTCTTACCTTAAAAGCAGGCACCACTTCGCCGATGGGTCTGAATGTGTGCTGGTCGTGTTGTTGTGAGTCTCTACACACCAAACACACAGGCTTGTTGTCCTCCAGACAGAAGAGCTTGAGTTTCTCACCATGTAAACTGCACGTCTCCTCTGATCCTGATGAACGTTTCTCTTTTCTCTCCTTATGAAATGATTCACACAAGTTGCTTAACACAAGATTAATCGGAGGATCATCTTTCGAGGATCTCCTCCTGCAGAGAGCACACTCCCCGAGTGCCCTTAATTCTCCAGAACTGCTGAAGACACTCTCTACAGAAACTGTGACAGCAGGATAAAATAACAGGATCCTTGAAGATTTCACAGCACACAGAACAAGAAATATCTTCAACGGAAACTTTCAGTGAAGCCATTTTCAGTTCAAGCTCAAGTAACTTTGTTTTGGCTTTTGTCGAGAAAATCTGTTTCTTAATTTGTGTTGTTCAGTGATCTTGTGTCCTCGTGTTCTTGTTTAACATCACCATCAACAGCCAAAGTTTAGCTCCAATACTCAAGACCGCAAGAACAGAGGACGCTTGAAGGTTCCCGCATCTGCTCTTGATATCAAGGGCGAAAGTGAAGAGGGTTAGGGAGTCGTGGAAGAAAGTGAAAGTGCACAGCCAACGGGGAATGAGGGCGGTTGAGGCATGGGGTCGGTAAAATGAGCTGCCAGATCAGATTTCGGAGTTTCCAGACTTCTCTCCTGCCTCTCTCCTGTTCAGGGGATTTCTCTCTCTATTTCTCTGTGACAGAGAAGACCTTTTTCCTTGTTCGATATTTCAACCAAATTTTGAAGAGTGTTCAGGAAATTATTTTCAAAAGGAAAAGTTTTCATGTGTTGCTTTTTTTTACTTGTACAAAGAAAGATTTATATAAAATGTGTGTGTTAATTCTTAATAGGAAAACACTTGATAAAAGAGGTGCTACCCCTTGGCGTTCTGTTTTAAAACTGGAAGATAATGTAAGACCTGAATGAAGAGTACTGAAGAGCCACCATTATCAAAAAGAACTGGAGATTTGCAGTGGAGAATCCTGCATGGGGCTATTGCAGTGAATTCATTCGTTTCAATTTAGATTTAAAGAAAGACTCCGGTTGTCATTTTTGTTCTCAAAAAGAAACTGTATTTCATGTTTCTATGCAATGTGTCCCACTTAAACCGCTGTTTGCAATGGAACAAGGAATGTGTGAAATTTTTGCTGAGTATTTTTACCCTGAAATGTTTAATATTGGTTTTAAATATACACAAAAGAAACATGTTGAATTTCAGCTATTGGACTTTATACTTGGACAGGCAATCTGCTTGAGTAGGAGAAGCAAAATGGAGCAGAAAGGCAATGACAATGTTGTAATTGTCTTTAAAGCATTACTTCAGGCAAGAATTTCAACTGACTTCAGGTTTTACAAAGTTATGAGTGATCTTTCTAATTTTGAGTTGAAATAGTGTAACCATGATGCTCTGTGTAAAATTGATGATGAAAAATTATGTTTTTGCTTTTTAAAATGGCTGGTTAATTTGAATTGTGATGTGTTATTTGGAAATTAATGTAAGTTAGGTATTTGTAAATAAAGTTGTTTAAAAATCAAATCTTACTCTCTCTCTCTCTCTCTCCTTTTTCTGTCTGTCTCTCCAATTCAGACACACGATACTCTAATCATTCTCTTGATTCTCTATTTCCACCTGGGGATACTCATCCCGAGGCCAAGATGATGACGAGATGACCCCAAGGTTTCCATATCTTGGACCAGGCCGTATCCTGAGCAGCTGCTGTGGTGGTCATGAAGGAGTGGAAAGCATGAGACTGATTCCTGTGACGCTCCAGGGACAGACGACTCTTTGCTGAGGTTCAGCTTCCTGCCTCTGGCACCTTGAATGCAGTTCTGCACAAGACGTTTGGCCAGTGGAGAAATGGAAATAGTCATGCCCAACTAAGCCTGGTTTCTCTCTAGGTTTTTTTTATTTCGCTTTCGCCAATTGGTGAAAAAAATTTTTTTCCTGTCCGCTGTTGCCTCTAGCTTGCATGACTCGGGTTCTGTAAAGCTGCTCATCAATGGATTCGCTCTTCAGTGTTTGGACTCTCAGTAGTGATTATTCAACCACACTGAATTGAGCTAAACTGAACTGAACTTCAACACTGAAAACTGAACCACACCGTTCCAATTTACTATGATCTTCTATTTGAAGCTGCTTTGACACAATCTACACTGTAAATAAAGCTGAATTGAACTGACTGATGAATCCAGTCTGCGCTGCGTTGCCGTTAGCCTGGTTAACATTAGCTTGCTCTTCTAACGTTACTATAAAGTCTTCTTCTATGCCCTCATTCTCCTCATCATGTGTGTCCATGGAACATGCCTCAATAAAGATGCCTCTCTCTCCTTTTTTCTCTGGCGTTAGCTAAATCCACTGGTCCACTTATTTTGATCTATGACCACTACTACACTACAGTCTGCTCAATTCAGCGTGGGTTATTTCAACACTGATGTTTCTGCTCTTAAATTACGGTTTATTCAGTTTAGTTAAAAAAAGAAGAAAAGAAAAAAAATCGGAGTTTTTTTGATTGATGGTGTCATTTTCTGAAAATGTAAATATAATAATAATAATAATCCTAATATTAATCATTCATTCATTTTCTTGTCTGCTTAGTCCCTTTATTAATCCGGGGTCGCCACAGCAGAATGAACTGCCAACTTATCCAGCAAGTTTATATGCAGCGAATGCCCTTCAAGCTGCAGCCCATCTCTGGGAAACATCCACACACACATTCACACACACACTCATACACTACGAACAATTTAGCCTACCCAATTCACCTGTATCGCATGTCTTTGGACTGTGGGGGAAACCGGAGCACCTGGAGGAAACCCACGCGAACACAGGGAGAACATGCAAACTCCACACAGAAACGCCAACTGACCCAGTCGAGGCTCAAACCAGCGACCTTCTTGCTGTGAGGCAACAGCACTACCTACTGCGCCACTGCATTGCCCAATACTAATATTTAACCAATACTAATATAATGGGCGACTATTTGCTAAGAGGAAAATATATAGGTGCTTTTTACAGAGAGGGAAGCACCTTTATTAAGGGATGTGCCATCTATTAAATATTTTGGAATGGGGCCATGAGGTCAGAGAATATGGGTGAAGCAGGGTGACTAACATTGTAAATACAAATGAGTTTTATTAAGATGCCGTCAACGTTTAACACCAGGTGGCAACAACTGTTTATGGAACATTTAAAATCACTATTTAGATGCTGTTTATACACATGAAATAGGCTAAACCTTAATAAATACCCACGAGGCACTTCTGACTATTTCATTAATTTCATTTTTAAAGCAAAATATTTCCTTTCTATTAAAAATAAAATTATTTCCAATCTGACGTAGTGGGGGGGGGGGGGGATGAAAACGAGTTCATCAGACGTTGGATTCAAACCAGGTTGATGATCGATCATGTCAAAACATGTTGACATGAGCTTTACAAGCTGCAATTACACATGCTCTTTATTTATGTTGACTCTGTCAAGCAAACCCTGATGGGTAAAAACCGCTTGGTATTCTTCGCCCACCAAATTGATTGACAGGCGTGTATTTATGTGTCCATAGTAACACATATAAACATGTCCACATTACAGGATTTGCAAAGAAAAAGGAGTCTTGGTTTGTTGACATTAAATCTGGTTTATTTTGTTCAGTAGCATAAAGGATATCCATACAGCAGTGTATAATAACTAGTATCCTGTTACAAATGATGCAAGTAGACATGCAAAAACAGTGCAAAGCTAAACGTGTGTGTGTGTGTACTGCGAACTTAAGCATTTAAAAGCATTTGTGTGGCTCATCATTGCAAAAAGGCCTAAATAAACTCCACCACAAATACATCAAATTACATTATAAACTGTATCTCTGCTTCATCCACTTGTCTCTGTCACCGACTGCTGTTTATCTGATGTGACGCAGCAGGAGAAACAGGCATGCACATAACAGTGGGCGGGAACAGATCCAGCTCATTTGCATTTAAATGCACAGGCAACAAAAACAGCTACAATTTCCTCAGACCCCAAAATTTACATATTTAGCAGCATATAATAAAAAGACTTATGCTTCATCTTGGAACAGGGGTAAAATAGGAGATCTTTAGGACCAAATCCCTATAAATAACCGAGCATGTCCGACCGCCATATTCTCTCGACTTTCAGCATCCCTCCGCCACCCCTTTAAACCTGATTTCTACTTAAATAACACAAGTTAAGATAAATAAGACTCACACAGAGAAAGAAGCACTGCATTACAATTTATTTATTACTATTATTTAACAGCAAGGGTAAAACACAATGGCCCGCAGCAGCTGCATGCTTTAAATAATCAGTCCAGGAGGTGGCGTTGGTCAACAACATTATTAGTTCACAGACATTAAAAGAAAGTAAAACTATTAGCATCTGGCTGCAGACTTGTACATGCCATATCTAGACATGCAGTCTCAGACACAAGCACTCAATAGACCTATTGACGTCACTGTGAGGGCCAGGGTTAGGGGTACAGATTAAAAGCATTACACGCAGTCTCAGCTTGCATATACACCTTCCTTTATCCTCAGTCTGCACATCTAACCAGGTTTCTCCTAAGATTTGTTCTTCCTTTTTGTCAATTGGTGAAGATTTGGTTCCTTTACGGAGCTAGCAGAGCTGTGCATTGGTGGATCAGTGTCTTCAGCAGTGACTTGTATTAAACTGATCTGAACTAAACTGATCTTCAGTAGTGGCATTTATATTGAAGTTTTAATTTAACTAGAACTACACAAGCACTCTGCAGTACCATCATCCCCGCCTGATATGCTGGAATGTATGGAAACAGAATAGAATCACACTAAAGGCACTATTTACACATGCGTAGCCAAATTCACATTCATGAAACCAAATTCACGTGTGTAAAATATTTGTACATATTCACAAAAACAATTCACGTGCACAAAATAAAAATACATTATCATGCAATACGTTTCACAAATGCAAAACTCCATTTGCAAATGTATAGGAGTGTGCAAATCCTCTTTCACGTACGACTCCCCCTGGCCACGAGTGTGTGTGTATTTTTGACACTGTCCTATTGTCCGATTTTTTTGCTATGCGCAGTCTGTTCCTCTCCAGCATGGTGAATGGAGAAAGAGATGCTATTAAATTTCCTGACTTTCGTAATATTCATTTATTCATTTTCTTTTCGGCTTAGCCCCTTTATTAATCTGGGGTCGCCACAGCGGAATGAACCGATTGAATTGCTTCAGTAATATGTAGAACATAAATATAGTATAAGGCAACACAGTGGCGCAGTAGGTAGTGCTGTCACCTTGCAGCAAGAAGGTCGCTGGTTCAAGTCTAGGCTGGGTCAGTTGGCGTTTCTGCATGGAGTTCTCCCTGCGTTCGCGTGGGTTTCCTCCGGGTGCTCTGGTATCCCTCACAGTCCAAAGACATGCTGTACAGGTGAATTGGGTAGGGTAAATTGTCCGTTGTGTATGAGTGTGTATGGATGTTTCCCAGTGATGGGTTGCAGCTGGAACGGCATCCGCTGCGTGAAACATATGCTGGATAAGTTGGTGGTTCATTTCGTTGTGGCGGCCCCTGATTAATAAAGGGACTAAGCCGAAAAGAAAATGAATGAAATATAGTATTAATACATTTCGTTTTACAATCTGAAATACTGTCATAGCTTTTTATTCTCTTTTCTTCATCTAGATAAAGCTGCTTTAACACATTGTGAAAAGCGCTTTTATAATAAACATTAATCGAATTGATGTGGATTACAAGATGAAACAAGATGCAGAATTGCAAGTGAAACATTCACAGATCTTTTCCTGGGAGGATGCTCAGAGGGTCATCAGAAATAAAGAAAGGAAAGACGGTGTCAGTGAAGGTGGCTGTGAATGTGTGTAGATGTGTGTCTGTTACAGGATCAGAGAAACACACAGTTCCTTCATCACAGTCCAGCTCAACTCTCACACACTCCAGCTTCTGTTCAACATGAAAACAATTGGACACACTCAGTAAATCCTCTGCTTCATCCTCATCTTCATCATCCTCTACATCATAATCCTCATCTTCTTCATCCTCCACATCCTCTTCATCATCTTCCTTCACATTCTCATCATTCAGCTCATCCTGACTATCCTCCTTATATAACACACTACAGGTATCAGTGTTAAAGAAAGCCTTTCCCTTCCTCTGGTTTGACTCTGTGGTTACTCCGACACTCCACAATTGATTCTCTTTCACCTCCACATCCCAGCAGTGTTTTCCTAAGCTAAAACCCTCTGACCCCAGAACACACTCAAAACAGTCAAATCTCTCTGGATTATCAGGAAATGAATGTTCATCCTCAGTCTTTCTCAGACTGATCAGATCTTCAGACAGGACAAGACTTGGATGAGCAGTGTTTGGGTCCAGAATCACAGGAGCTGAAAAGACACAATCAACAGCCGCTTTTATTGTCATGTTCACTGAGTAAACCATACACAGATTATTATGGCTCAATTTTTTTATTTTTCTCTGTTCACTGTCAGTGTTATTAGTAGCAGGGTTGTCTAAAATATTGAGTTCAGTATCAATCAGTACTGAAATTTTAGAAACGTCCATTTCTCGCTAACATTTGAGCGCTGTTGAGGACATACTCAACATGTGCTCAATAGAAATGACCGTGATTAGCCATGAATGTCATCAGTTTACCACTGTTAATCGCTGTTCACCAAGTGCAAACACAGATACATCAAAACTGGAGCATTTAAAAGCCACATCCTTGAGCTGATTAACGCGGCTCCAGTGACGGCTGGGCCAAGAGGCATTTCTGTGTGGAGTTTCCATGTTCTCCCTGGCTTTGTGGGCTATTCCTCCAGGTGCTCCAGTTTCCCCCACAGTCCAAAGATATGGGCTATAGGTGAATTGCATAAACAAAACTGGCCGTAGTGTATGTGTGTGTGGAAATGACTGAGTGTATGGGTTTTTCCCAGTACTGGGGGTTCATGAGCTAGTGTACTCTGTGATAGGTGCTCTAGATCAAAGTTTCTGCAACCCAACAAGTCTAAAACTTCAGTGTCATGAACACTGTCTGTGCAGATCTGTAGTGTGGACTCTTACTGTAGTGGACGATGTCCTCCATCTTCCTCCAGACTCTGTACTGCAGGTTCCCCAAGTACTGAGACACATTAATCAAAGCTCCAGAAGGCATCTGTGTATCCGGCTGTGAGATCTGGACTCTGGAAGAACATTCAGGAGTCAGAACGACAGTGGCTTTGGCTTCAGAAGCAGAGAGAGCAGAGATAGCAGCAGATCACTCACCTTTTCATTGAGCCTGCAAACTCCTTCAGAAAGCAGACGTCATTGGCTTTTAGCATCTCCTCCGTGTCTCTGATCGTGTGTGAAAGAGCTGAGATGTGTGTGTTGATCTCCTCCAGCTTCTCCTTCATCATCTGCTTCTTCTGCTCCTCTTCCTCCCTCAGTGCAGTGATTGTAGCTTCTTCTTCATCTCGGAGAAACTGATGAAGCTTCTCAAACTGCTGTTTAATCTGATGCTCGGTGTCATCGGCTTGAGCCTAAAAGAAAACCACAGACACCTCAGTCATCTAAAGCAGCTCACATCAACATTTCTCATCAATGATATTGGAGATAAACAGATACCCGAAATATAGCATAATAAAATAAGAACCCAATGTAAATTACAGTTAATATAATTAATAATCATATTTGCATATGTGATTAAAGTGGGAATAAAAACAACTCTTCATTGTATTTTCTTACCGTGATGTGTTGAACTGTTTTCTCAAACTCTACTTTCATTTCTTCATTTTGTTCAAACTTTTTTTGTGTGGTCTTCAGTGCAGTATTGAGCTCCTCCTGAAATGAAAAAGCAAACACAGAACAACAATACTTTATAAACTATAGAATACCACAATACAGGACTGTGAAAAAGTATTTGCCCCCATCTATCCATTCATCTTCTGCCACTCTGGGGCCGGATCATGCGGGCAGCATTCTCCCAGTCATTTTCTCCAACTCTTCCGGCATGATCTCGAGGCATTACCAAACATGCAGGGAGACATGGTCAATCCAGCTGTGGTAAGGAGTCTCCTCTGACCTGGAGATGGCCGGTGACATAATTCCAGTTGAGCACCATGGCCTCGAACTTGAAGGTACTCATTTTCATCACCATTAACACTTGGCAGCAATCGTAGCAGTGCATGCTGAAGGTCCATGTTTGATGGAGCCAACAGGACAACATCAACTAAAGATGAAGTCCTGTTGTTGGTCCCCAAACCAGATCCCCTCTGGCTCAAAGCTGTGCCTACAAATTCTGTCAATCAAAATATTGAACAGAACCAGTCAAAAGGGCAAAGGGCAGCCCTGATAGAGTCTTACAGGCACTGGAAACAAGTCTGACTTTATGCCGGCAATGCAAACCAATCTGCTCTGTTCATACAGGGACCAGACAGGTCTTACAGAGTGCCTCTGACACCATAATCCATGCCATGAGGCACACGGGTAATGCAAAATACATGTGGACAGGTCCGTTATACTCCCATGAACCCTTGAGCACACTAATGAAGGTATAGAGCTGGTGCAGGGTTCCACTACCTGGACAAAATCTGCAAAATCTGGACAAAATCTTGGAGAACTAAAAGCCAACCCTTATCAGCATCACCTTTCAGCATGGACAACTCCAGAGTAGAAGAAAGTCCATCCTTTCACAGGAAGTTAAGTTCTGCAGCCCACAACTGAGCGTGGAAGTTTAGTTCGTACAGTCCAACCTCTTGTACAAGATCTGACTCCATCTCTATCAGTGAGCTGACATACCATGCCACAGAAGCCAGTTTCAGTGTCTGATGATTGAGTTGTTTCGGTACTGGCTCTGACCACCACCTTGTTTACAATCACTGGGACCTTATGGTTCCTCCTGCAGGTGGTGGAAGGGTCTACAGGAGGATGGTCACTTGTCGATCTTCTGGGCGGAGCCCTGCCTAATTCCATATGGAAATACCAGACTCTCACACACTCCCATTTATCTCAAAGTAAAGGGATAGTTCACCGAAAAGTGAACATTTTATCATCATTCTGCAAACACAAAAGAAGACATTTAGAAAAATGTTGGTTTCTGGCACACTTGGGCTTCCATACTATTTTTTTCTACTATGAAAGTCCATGGTTCTCAGAAACCAACACTCCTCAAATTAAGAAGAAAGATAAGAAAGTTTGAGGAAGCAAAAATAATTGTCATTTTTGTTTCTTTTAAAACAGATCAATAACCTCAACAGGTGAGTAAGGGCGTACTCACACATGCTATCCGAACCGTGCCCAGGCCCATTTCCCGGATCAGCCAGAGTTCTGACCAGGTCTAGAAAATATGATCATATCACCCCAATGTTATCCTCCTTACACTGGCTGCCTGTTTAGTTTCGTATTGAATTTAAAATATTACTTCTCACCTATAAAGCTCTAAATAATCTAGCTCCTGTTTATCTAACCAACCTTCTGTCTCGCTACAATCCAACTCCCTCTTTAAGATCTCAAAATTCAGGGCTTCTGGTAGTACCTAGAATAGCAAAGTCGAGTAAAGGAGGTTGAGCCTTCTCCTTTATGGCTCCTACACTCTGGAATAGCCTTCCTGATAACGTCCGAGGCTCAGACACACTCTCCCAGTTCAAAACTAGATTAAAGACCTATCTGTTTAGTAAAGCATACACTCAGTGCATCACTTAGCGGGTTTCCACACAAGTTTCTACATCTTGTTTATATACACTATGAACAGCAGCTACGCTAATTATTCTCTTTGTTCTCCATTTCCACCTGGGGATACTCATCCGGAGGTCCTCAGATTATGCGGAGTCACTGATTGGATCCAAGACCAGCGACGAGATGATCCCAAGGTTACCATAATCCGGGATCAGGCTGTATCCTGAGCTGCTGCTACACTGGTGGTCATGGGGGAGTGGAGAACATGAGACTGATTCCAGTGATGCTCCAGTGACAGACGAGTCTTCGCTGAAGCCAGCTTCCAGCCTCCACCGCTGAGACTGAAGCTCTGCACGAGACTTTTGGCCAGTGGAGAAATTTAAATGGTCGTGCCCAACTGAGTCTGGTTCTCTCAAAGTTTTTTTTCCCTCTCCGCTGTCGCCACTGGCTCGCATGGTTCAGGATCGGTAGGGCTACGCATCGATGAATTTGCTCTTCAGTGTTTGAACTCTCAGTAATGATTAAATCACACTGAACTGAGCTAAACTGAACTGAACTGAACTTAAACACTAAAAACTGAACTACACTGTTCCAGTTACTATGACCATTTATGTGAAGCTGCTTTGACACAATCGACATTTTAAAAGCCCTATACAAAGAAAGCTGAATTGAATTGAATCATTTGAGAAGTGTGACTGTTTTCTTTTAGAACAGGTTGTTAGGAGTAGAAGTAACACTTGTAAAATATGAACAATAACATATGAACAACACATACATTTTTAGAAAGGTTTTTATTGTTAATTAGCAATCAACGGGACCCAAAATAAACACGTTGAAAACCTATTTGCCATGCAGGGAAAATTGTGTGTTTAGATTAACAAAACAGCAATATTTCTAAAAAGCAACAGGATATTTACATCCCCCAGCACTATATTAAACAGTCCTTATCAATTTGTACAATAAACTTAGCAGTATTAATACTTCAACTGATGTCTATCAGCTGCTGCAGCATCACTTCCATATTGTTTATTTTTATTTCTTTGCCTCAGTTTTCATTCGATTTTTTTCGATGCTTTCATTATATCTGGCAAAGAGGAATTTACATTAATTTAAATGTTTATTAGGTGTTTTCAAATAAAAAACCAACAGTACATGATGTATATAAATAATATATTACATTTACAGCTCTATTAGTTATATAAGATTTGCTTTCTTGAACATTCATATTTTATAACAGCAAATTCAGTAGATGAACTCAATAACATGCCGTAACTCAAAAATGTCAGAGATGTCCTTTAAATCAAGTTCAAATAACCTTACAAGAGAACAATGTGGAGATCGGCTAACATTAGTTTTGTCTTGTTGATTAGTTTTACCCTGTTGTTTATAAAACTAACTGTTCATGTTGTCTCGATCATGCATCCTGAGCCCCCCTCTTTTCCCTGGACTTTACCTTCTCAACCAGAGCAGCTCCACACAGAATGTCTAAGTTTTTAATATGGTGTATCTTGTGGCTTTATATTCATGTCTGGTGTCATTTTAAATGTCTTTGTGTGATTGGTAAAGTGGTCCTAATTTCAATGTAATATTTTACAATCTTTCTTATATCAGTTGATTTGGGTTTTGACTTTGATAAGATCCTTGTCAGATGCTCCACTCCAGGGAAAATGGTCTTCGCATCAACTCATGACCAGGCAAGGGTCTTGGTGAAGCTTTTACTGTCTTGAATTTTTGGATATTTGAGTATTTAGGCAAAGGGTGCAGAAGTGTCTGTGGGATCCTGTAGACATGATACCCCGTTGCAATGTATAAGTCTCTGAGCTCTGCATCAGGACCTATATGCTGCAATACTTCTACATGGTCAGGTATTCATCTCCAACTCTTAAATGTATCTTAGAGTAATTGATGTTGTAGAATCTTGATTGGCTTATTTCATTTAATTATATGAATTGGAATGGAAAATCTCATAGATATATCCACTAGGTATCGCATATGGACCCAGGGCATGCGTCAATAGCGCCGCCACATTGGTACAGTGCTCCCAGGACAAATGTCATTCAACCGCACTAGTCAAGACAGTGTTACAACGTGAAGATGCGGGACTTTAGTGCTGTCTACGGGTGTAGTAATGAGCAAACAAAACAAAAAAAAAACAAAGCACAAAAGCAGAACATTTCATAGGTAATATTAAGTTTTTTTCTGTTTTTGTATGTTCTGAACTTTTGTGCTGATCAGGTAACGATATTGAGGATAACAGTCACTTACTGCATTCACCATAAGGTAAAGTAGCTCCAACTCGCTCTAAACACTCGGCTTATGCTAGTTTTGTTGAATAAAATCAAAAAACAATGCAAAAGAAATATGACAACGAGATGCTGCGCTGCCAGAAACTTGTATTATTGTTGGCTAGTGAAGGAGTCGTTCATAACGGAGATTCATTCATAAACGAATTGCTCCCTCCGTCAGTATGAGAATGCAGGAGAGGAGGTAAGTTTCAGGACACGGATTAGATCAAATTTAACAGGGAGGGTGGATAGTACATTTCCATATACACAAAGACAAGCTTTTTGTCAGGAATGCCCGTGCGGTCACTGATCCATCAATATAGAAAAGTGATGTCGAATTATAATTTTCGTAGTTAAAAAAAAAAATGCATACTGGCCTCCGGTAAAACTCCCGATCATAGATATATGTGTTTATCTTTGGCTCTGAATGGCCACAGTCCTCCACTGTACCTTGGTCCCGCATTCATTTCAAAGGAGCGCTACCCTGTACTAAAATGGCGGCTCTATTGACGCATTTCTTCCAATAGACAACAACAGGGTAGGCGACATCTAATGTAAATATCTATGGGAAAATCTTTGCCTGACAAATAAATGTACAATTTTTGTTTAACTCTAATTTTTCCTGAAATCATTAAAGTCTAGTAGATTGTTTAGGCTGATGTTCCCGCATCCTACGACCAGGATTAGTCATACATTCAGGCTCAATGGATGGAGCGCAGACACAGCATTAGAGACCTGATGATTTCTGAAAATCACTGACTTAGTATGAAATAATCCAGAGCTAAATGAAACTTTCTTTAAATATGAGCAAGCATGGGGCAGTCTATTCTTACTAAAAGGAAATTAGCTTATCTGCTAAGAATCAGACCTGTTGAGGATGTATCCGTGAGCAGATGTAACTGGCCAGCATACTGACTCTGAGCATCTTCGGGTAAACGATGAACGATTAATTGAAAATAAGAATTTATTAGGTTTATCAATCTAAATTAGACCTAATCACGATCTATAAGGTAATCAGCTTGAATTAGATGAATCTAAATTATAATATTTTAAATTGGAGTCTGTGGCGAGGGGGCATGGCTGAAAGCCATGGGAACGGAATGAGGCCGCCGCGTAAGTGAATACAGCTGTGGTGCCCACCGACCTCGAATCCCACGGAAGGAGCTCTGGACTATAAGAGGAGAAACAATGGCAGAGGAAGCCGAGAGAGGACCAGGCCCGGACATATTGTTTTACTTTTGCTTTAAGTTTTCTGTTTGTTTTGGTTTTATTTATACTTCTGCGTCAAACGCCGACGTATGCTACGCCATTGACGCATAGCCCGTAGCTGACGTGCACCTCTCAAAAAATGTAACTACACGTCGCAACAACACGTAGCGCAAGCTCTGTGATTGATCGGCTTGGTAGCGCTGACGAGTCTGGGCGGGACCGAGAGGTGTGCGAATGGCGCAAGCCCAATGGAGCAATTGTGTGGAGTCCCGTGAAGAAGCTCCGGATGGAAAGTTTTGTTTTGTGTTTACCTCATAGTTAAAGTTGTTGCACATCCGCCGGTTCCTGCCTCAAAATGAGCGAGTTTGAGCCACTTGTACATCCCGGAAGTGTTCAGGAAAAGCAAAACAGCAGCGAAGAAACAGAGGAACATTTACACCAGACTGCCAACTAGCGTTTCGGAAGTGTTAATGCAGACAAACAGACGTATAAACGCACAGCTACGGGTCACTTGACGCACGGCCGGTCACTTGACGCAGAAGTATAAACCAGGCTTTAGACAGCAGTCTGCGTGAGGAGCTGCCGCCTGTTTGTTTTGGTTTAGACGGCAGTCTCTGTGAGGAGCTGGCATCTCTGTTAATAATAAATATTTTAAAACTGCGTCAGTTCTCCGCCTTCTTCTTCCCGGCGGCCAAAGGGCCGTGAACTTCATTACAGTGGTGCCGAAGCCTGGGAGAAGGAGGGACTTGTTGTCCAGTTGCCCTCGCCGCTGAGAGGGGGGCGAGTGTTCTGGAGTTAACCCGAGTGGGGGAGAAACTCGTTCGTCTGCTCAGAGTGCTGGGGCGGCCTGAGGCTGGCAAGGAAAGGATCTGCCTGCTGCTGTCTCCCAGCATGGGGAGGAGCAGGGGAGCCCGGGCTCACCACCGGAAGGGAAATCGCTGAAGGGAGCCATCCCACAGAACCCGGGGGAGTCGCCGCGATCCGCCATGATGCCGTAGCCTGCATCCGTCCACCGAAGCGGGAGCGAAGCAGGAGACCAGAGATGCTGCCAGCCAGCCAGGAGAACCGCTGCCGGACACCAGAAGGACGGGTGGATAGATTCCTCCACAGGGCTCCCAACACGTCGTTGCATCTCTCAGCTGCTGGAGGACAGAACCCCGCGCTTCACTCTCTCATTTGTACCACTCCGGTTGGACTGTGACTATGGCTGTTTTCTGTCAGATCAGATTTCCCATTGAAACAAGAAAATGGAACTTTAAATGTCTATTGCAGTCGCTGTCTACACTGCAGATGAAGTTGGTGTGTACTTGTCAGCGTTTGTCAAATAAAGATTTCTACACATTTTTTTTAACACTGTGGTTGTTTACAGTGGACAGCTGATTCACAAACACATTCATATAATCCACATTCTACTTTTCAGTTTTATAATATATATATATATATATATATATATATATATATATATATATATATATATATATATATATATATATATATATATATATATATATATATGAAAGGGTATATTTAAATACATTTAAGTCTATCAACATATTATTAGCTCTATTTATCATTCAGATTAAACAAAATAGAAAACTAATTAAATAAAGTCATTATAATAACAACTTTTTAATATCTACAGTATCTGTGCAGTGCAGAGATGGCCCCAGAAGTGTTGTTAAAAAGTGAAAGTAAAATTTTTACTCTATTTTTAAAGTGCAAAAAAAAAGAAAGAAAAAACACAAAGAAGATTGCATTTTAATTGATTATTATTAAATTATGCAATTATTTGTAATTTATCTATTAAAAGGTAGCACAGATTTCTAATCAAATTTACACCACCCAGCAGGTGGTGGCAGTACATTCATGAGAAGATTTAATAACGTATTTTACTCTGGGACATTTATAACAGATAATATAAATCTAAATTCATAGCAGCATCAAAGTAAAAATTAATCCATTATAGAGGAAATAAACTGAATTAGAAGGGAGAGGTTGCAGACATAAACTTTCCTTGATAAACAATAGCTTATTTCTATTCTTAATAACTTAATCATTTTCAGACACAGAGAGCAGTTCAGTTTTACCTGATTTATTATATTATGCTACTTAGACCCAATAATTTCTCAACATTCCTAGCACCAGGTTTAATTGCAATAAAAACATTTTATTTGGGTGTAATGGAACTGTAAAAAACAAAAGCACACACAAAAATTAAACTAATGTAGTTAAATTTGAGTGGAAAAACTGCTTATGTGGCTTTTTTTTTGGGGGGGGGGGCTTTTTGACTTTAGTTCTCGGACTCGGTAGGTAGCATTGTCATAAAAACTTAGGGTCCTATAGGAATGCGGCCCTGAAAGTGCAGTCTTCAATTTTGCAGGCAGATAATATTGGCTGACACTGTCAAGAATGCTGATTATTAATTTTTCCGGCTGCAGTGCTCACTCATGAACACTAGAGGACGCAGTGAAATACACCATGAAAAATCGAAGCACAGACCTTGAGCAGAAACACACAAAGCAAAAGTGAAAGGAGACTTATCATTGAAATACAATCAAGGTTACAAAGAACAGTCATTATTGCAGAGGAAAATCATACAGCAAACCTTTACATGTACAAAAGTGATTCATGTTTTATTTTTATTGATGATCAATAACTTTATAAACCAATATAGAGGCAAATACTTTTTCATCGTACAGTATATGTCAAACGAGGAATAAAATGGCAAAAAGAAATACTGCATCAATACAGGCCTACTATTATTGAGGTTTATGACTACTTTATATGTGAAAAACACACAAAAAAAGTGTCTTACCTTGTAAGCAGGCACAACTTCACCGATGGGTCTGAATTTGTGATTGTCGTGTTGCTGTGAGGTTACACACACCAAACACACCGGCTGCTTGTCCTCCAGACAGAAGAGCTTGAGTTTCTCACCGTGTAAACTGCAGATCTCCTCTGATCCTGATGAAGGTTTCTCTTTTCTCTCCTTATGAAATGATTCACACAAGTTTCTTAACACAAGATTATTTGGAGGATCATCTCTAGAGGATCTTCTCCTGCAGACAGCACACTCCCGAGTGCCCTTAGTTCTCCAGAACTGCTGAAGACACTCTCTACAGAAACTGTGACAGCAGGATAAAATAACAGGATCCTTGAAGATTTCACAGCACACAGAACAAGAAATATCTTCAACGGAAACTTTCAGCGAAGCCATTTTCACAGTTTAAGCTCAAATAACTTTCACTTTCTGAATTACAGTTCAAAAATGAATCAAAGATAAATTTGAAACAAACGTCCCAAAAATTCTTCCTGAAAGAATTCTTCTTTCGCTCACAGATCAGTGATTTGTTTTCTTCCTTGTACAGAGCTGCAACAGGGTGGAGTTTCTGATCACATGGGTTTGTTACAACAGACAAGACAGGAAAATCAGGATTTGTTCACATTTAAACAAAAGTGCATTCAGATCTAACCTAAAAAAAGAAAAGAAAACATGTACATGCATTATTTGCGAGCTTTTTATTTATTGCTCATTAAATTTTAAGATCAATCTTTCTTAATTTTTTTTTTTTTCACAGAAACTGAATAACATAATGATATTGGTTTGTCAAGCACTTCAGGATTCAGGTAAAACTCCCAGTAAGGGTTCTATCTTTAACTGGCTCGCTGGAGCTGCCAATGGTGGGTAACGTGACCTGTCAGTGGCTGGCAGCCGCCAGTGTCCAACTGTCGGGTAGCATGTCCTGCCAGTGGCAGCCGCATTTAACCTGGCAGTTGACAACTGGCAGGTTGGCCATGTGACTTACCAGAGCCTGGTTGGTGGCTGTTAGGAACTGGATGGTGGGTCAGGTTTCCTATCAGTGGCTGGTTGGGGGCAGTTAACAACGGGCTGGTGGGTCAGGTATCATACCAGTGGCTGGTTGGGGGCAGTTAACAACGGGCTGGTGGGTCAGGTATCATACCAGTGACTGGTTGGGGGCAGTTAAGAACGGGCTGGTGGATCAGGTATCATACCAGTGACTGGTTGGGGGCAGTTAACAACTGGCTGGTGGGTCAGGTATCATACCAGTGACTGGTTGGGGGCAGTTAACAACTGGCTGGTGGGTCAGGTATCATACCAGTGACTGGTTGGGGGCAGTTAACAACTGGCTGGTGGGTCAGGTATCATACCAGTGACTGGTTGGGGGCAGTTAACAACGGGCTGGTGGGTCAGGTATCATACCAGTGACTGGTTGGGGGCAGTTAACAACGGGCTGGTGGGTCAGGTATCATACCAGTGGCTGGTTGGGGGCAGTTAACAACGGGCTGGTGGGTCAGGTATCATACCAGTGGCTGGTTGGGGGCAGTTAACAAGGGGCTGGTGGGTCAGGTATCATACCAGTGGCTGGTTGGGGGCAGTTAACAACTGGCTGGTGGGTCAGGTATCATACCAGTGACTGGTTGGGGGCAGTTAACAACGGGCTGGTGGGTCAGGTATCATACCAGTGGCTGGTTGGGGGCAGTTAACAACTGGCTGGTGGGTCAGGTATCATACCAGTGACTGGTTGGGGGCAGTTAACAACGGGCTGGTGGGTCAGGTATCATACCAGTGGCTGGTTGGGGGCAGTTAACAACGGGCTGGTGGGTCAGGTGTCCTACCAGTGACTGGTTGGGGGCAGTTAACAACGGGCTGGTGGGTCAGGTATCATACCAGTGGCTGGTTGGGGGCAGTTAACAACGGGCTGGTGGGTCAGGTGTCCTACCAGTGACTGGTTGGGGGCAGTTAACAACGGGCTGGTGGGTCAGGTATCATACCAGTGACTGGTTGGGGGCAGTTAACAACGGGCTGGTGGGTCAGGTATCATACCAGTGACTGGTTGGGGGCAGTTAACAACGGGCTGGTGGGTCAGGTATCATACCAGTGGCTGGTTGGGGGCAGTTAACAACGGGCTGGTGGGTCAGGTGTCCTACCAGTGACTGGTTGGGGGCAGTTAACAACTGGCTGGTGGGTCTGGTATCATACCACTGACTGGTTGGGGGCAGTTAACAACGGGCTGGTGGGTCAGGTATCATACCAGTGGCTGGTTGGGGGCAGTTAACAACTGGCTGGTGGGTCAGGTATCATACCAGTGACTGGTTGGGGGCAGTTAACAACTGGCTGGTGGGTCTGGTATCATACCAGTGGCTGGTTGGGGGCAGTTAACAACGGGCTGGTGGGTCAGGTATCATACCAGTGACTGGTTGGGGGCAGTTAACAACTGGCTGGTGGGTCAGGTATCATACCAGTGACTGGTTGGGGGCAGTTAACAACTGGCTGGTGGGTCAGGTATCATACCAGTGATTGGTTGGGGGCAGTTAACAACTGGCTGGTGGGTCAAGTATCATACCAGTGACTGGTTGGGGGCAGTTAACAACTGGCTGGTGGGTCAGGTATCATACCAGTGACTGGTTGGGGGCAGTTAACAACTGGCTGGTGGGTCAGGTATCATACCAGTGATTGGTTGGGGGCAGTTAACAACGGGCTGGTGGGTCAAGTATCATACCAGTGACTGGTTGGGGGCAGTTAACAACGGGCTGGTGGGTCAGGTATCATACCACTGACTGGTTGGGGGCAGTTAACAACGGGCTGGTGGGTCAGGTATCATACCAGTGACTGGTTGGGGGCAGTTAACAACGGGCTGGTGGGTCAGGTATCATACCAGTGACTGGTTGGGGGCAGTTAAGAACGGGCTGGTGGATCAGGTATCATACCAGTGACTGGTTGGGGGCAGTTAACAACTGGCTGGTGGGTCTGGTATCATACCAGTGGCTGGTTGGGGGCAGTTAACAACTGGCTGGTGGGTCAGGTATCATACCAGTGACTGGTTGGGGGCAGTTAACAACGGGCTGGTGGGTCAGGTATCATACCAGTGGCTGGTTGGGGGCAGTTAACAACTGGCTGGTGGGTCAGGTATCATACCAGTTACTGGTTGGGGGCAGTTAACAACTGGCTGGTGGGTCAGGTATCATACCAGTGATTGGTTGGGGGCAGTTAACAACGGGCTGGTGGGTCAGGTATCATACCAGTGGCTGGTTGGGGGCAGTTAACAACGGGCTGGTGGGTCAGGTATCATACCAGTGGCTGGTTGGGGGCAGTTAACAACTGGCTGGTGGGTCAGGTATCATACCAGTGACTGGTTGGGGGCAGTTAACAACGGGCTGGTGGGTCAGGTATCATACCAGTGGCTGGTTGGGGGCAGTTAACAACGGGCTGGTGGGTCAGGTGTCCTACCAGTGACTGGTTGGGGGCAGTTAACAACGGGCTGGTGGGTCAGGTATCATACCAGTGGCTGGTTGGGGGCAGTTAACAACGGGCTGGTGGGTCAGGTGTCCTACCAGTGACTGGTTGGGGGCAGTTAACAACGGGCTGGTGGGTCAGGTATCATACCAGTGACTGGTTGGGGGCAGTTAACAACGGGCTGGTGGGTCAGGTGTCCTACCAGTGACTGGTTGGTAGCAGTAAAGTTAGCAACAGATTGATAGATTTGTATTTTCCAGACCAATAACTCATGACCAAAACATTGTTCCAACAAAAAAGCACCTCTTTTCATTTGTTGCAATGTATACAATCACCTACAACCATATTTATTCCTACGCGCTGGACGCATTACATTGATCTCTATGCGCAGCCGGCATAGAAACCCATCCACCGGCTCTGGAATTTGTCCATGTCTCCTGAACTAAACACAGATGATTCAGATCATCACCTCATTAGCAGAGACTGAAGACCTGTAATAGGTGTGACAGACGAAGGCGACATCCAAAACATGCAGTGCTGCTGCTCCTCCAGGAACGTGGTTGAGAAACACTGCTCAAAATGTTTTTGAGGTGATGTACATAAGTAATCCTTTTATATGTCTGACGTGGCCCAAACACAGTGAATTATGTTTGATCAAACAAAAGAATAGTGAAATATGAAGACAATGATCGCTCCCTGTGGCTTGATTAGCACCTCTTATCAGTTGGAGTACAAAAACTTTTGCACAGATTATGGTGGAGACATTGTTCTTTTTTCCTATAATTACAGACGTGTGCAGGAACCACCAAAATTAATTACAGCACCCTAGACCACACAGAACCTAAAAGGTACACTTTCAAATTTGAGTTTATAAAAAAAATTACAAAAAGCGCCTCTTTTTTAGGTGTTTATTATAACACAGACAACATATACAGTTATTTTAAACACATTCAATAGTGTTTTATGAAAATTCAAAGGGTTTTCTTTAAAATTCCCATAGACTTCCATTCATACGCACGCGAAAGCGCCAGACCGAATACGCAGGGTCATGCGGCAAGTTTCGCAGTTCACTGCATTGGAAAGTTCAAGCTTGGTGAACTCTGACCTGTGAAATTGCATCACTTGACTGCGTGAGACCAATCGAGGATCAAAACATGACCTCTCTGGACAGAAATGTTAAATATGGAGCAATCGCTTGCTTTTTTAATGTCTAATAATCTTGTTAAATCCCTCCCCTTTTCGCAGCGCCGTACTACAGAATTTCGCATGCTCAAACTCTAGTGTGAGCTTTACTTGTAGGTTTCAAACAAGCCTGAAGGACTCAATTAGTTTGATCAGGTGTGTTTAATCAGGGTTGGAACTAAACTGTGCTGAGCTGCAGCCCACCAGGAATCGAGTTTGACATCCCTGTTTTAGGTACTAATATGTACTCTTGAGGTATTAATATAGAACTTTTAGGTACAAATAGGTACCTTTTGAACCGATTTGTACCTTTATTTTTAAGAGTGTATAGCACATGTTTGGACTGTTGGGGAAACCGGAGCACCCAGAGAAAACCCACGCCAACACGGGAAGAACATGCAAACTCCACACTGAAACGCCAACTGACCCAGCCCAGACTGAAACCATTGACCTTCTGGCTGTGAGATGGCAGTGCTAACCACTGAGCCACCATGTCGCCTCATATGCTTTGCCATAAGGGATAATGAAGGTTGGGCATTCTTGCTTATTTATAATCTTTCTTGCACTGATTGGATAAATTGTATACAGTAATTATTAGCAATGAATTGGCCGTGTGAATTAGCAGGCATGCCCCTCAAATGTTTATTTCAGAAAACCTTTTTACCTTTACTAGAAGGTACTGCCCCAGTGACAGCTCTCGTATTTTATATCTGAGCGTGTAAGAACTGTATGACTGAAAAATTAACTCCACACAGTTCATATGCAAAAATTCCTTTCAAAGAGTGTATCCAAGTGGACAAATAGCTATATTTACAGGCTGAAGTGTTATATTTATTTAAAATGTGTTCACTTTTTATTTACCTGATATCTAAAACATAAACAAGAAAATAATTATTAGTTATAATAGTTGAACTGTAGGAGTTAAGTAATTGTCAAAATATTTAATTTGCGTCCAAATAGATTGTAAATGTACTATTTTTCCTCTTTTCAATTAATAATCAACTTTAGGGAGTAATGTAAAAACAAAAGATCTAAGAGAGAAACGAAAAGAGGTGTCAGGATGAGAGGAATCAGCGGTATTATCTATATTATAGCGTATTGATCTATTATTACTTTTGTAAGATGATGATCTGTTCTTTGTTTTCGTGACTTCCCCAACTTTCAGCTGTTCTTTGTCCTTTACAGTTTTGCTTTTTGATGGATTGGACTTTGGCACTGGACTCATGTATATCATATCAAAAAAGGATCCAAATTCTCTTATCAGCTAAAAGGTCTTCCAAGTCATGCAAAGAATTTAAACTGCAACAGCACTTATCATTCACACACATGCAAAACCCAAAAGAGCTTATTGGCTTATGTGTGTGCTCTTATCCAGTTTAATTTGTTATTCAAAGAAGGCAATTTACTTAATATGTTAGAAATTGTAGAGAGAGTCGGATAGAGTATACATGAAAGTTTTGATCTAAAACCAGAAACGTTGTCTTTTTGAAACGTTTTGTCTCACATAAACTGATAAACAAAATTAAATAATGTAGTATACTTTAGACCTTACTGCAGTAAACTGTAGTATAACCCCGCAGTTGTGGAAAACGACAGTATTGGGTCATGTGTTCATATTACTGAAATTGTTACCACAGCAACTATAGAATCAACAGATTAATTGCAATGGATGTTGTGTTGTCACCACAAGAGATTAAAAGTACTTTACTATAGTATGCTTGCAAAATACTACAGTATTTACAATAAATTATGGTAGTATATATTTTCAACTCGGGTACAGATGAGAATGCTGTCAAAACACTAACAGCACTGTATTCTGCAGGCAGGCCAGTAGCTGGTGATTTGATTTTTCTGACTGTGTAAAAAGGTTCATATTCTTATTTTTACACGATTTTGTCAGTAATTTCCTTACAGTTCTTCCATCCGATATTAAAAGCAATGTTATAACAAATTTTCTAATTATTTTCACCAGGCTATGAACAATTCCCAAAAAGCACCTCCAAGGGCCCTATCATACACCCGATGCAATAAGGTGCAAGATGTGCATGGCATGATTTGTTGCTATTTTCAGACCAGCGCAACAGGAATTTACACATTTTGCACCACGTTGTTTAAATTCATCCATTCATTTTCTTTTTGGCTTAGTCGCTTTATTAGTCTGGGGTCTCCACAGCGGAATGAACCGCCAACTTATCCAGCACATGTTTCATGCAGCAGATGCCCTTCAAGCTGCAACCCATCTCTGGGAAACAACCACACACACTCACTCATACACTACGGACAATTTAGCCTAATCAATTCCCCTATAGCGCATGTGTTTGGATTGTGGGGGAAACCGGAGCCACGCAACCCACGCAAGCTGCTCTAAATTCCAGCGCAGAGTGTGTTAGTTATGCCCCTATGCAGGTCTAAATGCTTACACATTGCTGAATACACACAGGATATACAGCAATACACAAATATCTTCACAGATGAAAACAATTAAAGGATTAAAATGATACAAAAATAATTATTTTTACATGAATATAAACCCCACTGCCTCCATGCCTTTTTTAACCCCGGGGAGCTTTTTCAATTTATTCATGATAATCTGCATCAGTATAATGTTGTTATTATCATCAGTACTATTTATTATCTGCATATTTATATTTGCTTTAATAAACATAAGTGTAGATTTGTCCAGCTGTGGGGTTTTGGAGACGTCTGCACCACCAAATGGGGCATAAGAACAGGACGTGTGTTTGGATATAACTCAGTTTTTTGACCACACTTCATTATTATCGTTCATTTATTCATTTGCT
Source organism: Danio rerio (assembly GCF_052040795.2). Taxonomy (NCBI): domain Eukaryota; kingdom Metazoa; phylum Chordata; class Actinopteri; order Cypriniformes; family Danionidae; genus Danio; species Danio rerio. Next base: position 4,450,291 of record NC_141023.1, read on the forward strand.
GGAGATTAGAACTGAATTTAGAAATAGTTTTGAAACAAATCTTTGTGCTTAACAAACGAAATTAAATATGTAGGCTAATGGAAGTGTTCAGTGGAGGGAGTTTCCTGTTTCCTCACTCCACCAAAGTAAAGGAGTAAAGAGTAAAAATAAAGAGAAAGTAAACAGGCTTAATAGAGGAGGCTCGTTCTTTATTCTTGTGCTGCTGATGCTGATGTTTTATTGTTAACATCAGTTTTTACATTTACAAAGGCCGCCATGTAAATAGCAATTGCGTCATGGTGAGACGCAACTCATAAAGGGAATGAGAGATGAGACTCCGATTGGTTTAAGGCAAGGCAAGGCAAGTTTATTTATATAGCACATTTCATACACAGTGGCAATTCAAAGTGCTTTACATAAACAAGAATAAAAAAAACAAGTAAAATAAAAATAAAAACAAATAATAAAAATGAGTAAAAAAATGGGTAAAATGTGATATAAAAGAATGAAAAAGAAGAGAAAGACATAATAGTTTGATCTGTCGGACGCAGCACAGTGCTCATTCAGTAAAGGCACAGCTAAACAGATGTGTTTTCAGTCTTGATTTGAATGTGCCTAATGTTGGAGCACATCTGATCATTTCTAGAAGCAGAGGGCGCTGTTAGTAGCTAAAAGCTGATTCACCCTGCTTTGACTGAACTCTTGGAACTTCTAGTTTATATGATCCTAAAGATCTGAGTGATCTGTTAGGTTTGTATTCAGTGAGCATATCTGTGATGTATTGAGGTCCTAGGCCATTTAGTGATTTATAGACCAGTAATAATACTTTAAAATCTATTCTGAATGTAACTGGCAGCCAGTGTAGAGACCTGAGGACAGGTGTGATGTGCTCTGATTTTCTGGTTCTGGTCAGAATTCTGGCTGCAGCGTTCTGGATGAGCTGCAACTGTAATGCACGTTATGCTCAAAACACACCTATAAGTCATTAAGAGAATAAACACAGACCTGTTAGACCATGCGCCTCAGCGCAGAGCTTATTTTCCCATCCTTAAAATAGCAAAAGTGGTTATGGACATACCCTTAATGCTTTTGTGTCATGTGCTTTAGACTTTGAGCCTAGATTGTTAAAATAGAGCCCCAAATAAGTATTTCTGCAGCAATATTATAGACAAATAACTACTGTACTATAGGGAATACAGCATCCTGAGGAGCAAAACTCACTGAACTGAAATGAGCTTTGACCACAGATCTGCTTGTGATAGGCTACTAATGTCATGTTAAAATAACAAATGTAACATTACTTTCATGAGAGATGCCAAGCTATGTTGTCACTATATTGATTAGTTATAGCACATCTTTATTAATAAAATTAGTTTTAGTTCTTTTGAATGTCATTTTCCCAAACTGGAAGTGAGTAGTTGGAAGCTTTCCATTCAATTATTTAAAATAGAAACCCAGTCAGGCATAGCGTACAAAAATAGGCGGGGAAACAATATCATTTTGAAAAACGTACATTTTTATTTATTCATTCATTTTCTTTTCAGCTTAGTACCTTTATTAATTTGGGGTCGCCACTACAGAATGAACCACCAACTTATCCAGCATATGATTTATGCAGTGGATGACCTTCCAGCTGCAACCCATCTTTGGTAAACAGACATACACACTCATACACTACGAACAATTTTAGCTTATCAAATTCCCCTATAGCACATGTGTTTGAACTTATGGTGGAAATCAGAGCCCCATGGAGGAAACATGCAAACTCCACACAGAGTCGCCAACTGACCCAGCTGAAGCTCGAACCAGCAACCTTCTTGCTGTGAGGTGACAGCACTGCCTACTGCACCACTGCATCGCCACTTACATTTTATTAAAACTTATTTTTAAAATGTTGTTTTTAATCTGTCTGCTTCATGTTAATTTAAATTATCTCTTTCTCTATAACCTCCCAGACAAACTTATGAAAACACACCAGTTTGTTATCAAAACTGTTGTGCGTTGATCTGTAGATATGAATGCTTCTGAAGTTGTTCTAGCCTGACACCATGATAAACCATAATTATTAAGATAATAACTCTACCATACAATATTATGAGAGTATAGCTCTTGAAATTTATACAGTTAAAGTCAGAATTATTATTTCCTCCGTTTATTTTTTTCACCAAATTCTGTTTAACGAAGCGATTTCTTCAACACATTTCTAATCATAATAGTTTTAATAACCCATTTCTAATAACTGATTTATTTAATCTTTATCATGATGACAGTGAATATTTAATGAATATGCAATGAATATGTAATAATATTAGACTAGATATTCTTCAACACACTTCTATTCAGCTTAAAGTGACATTTAAAGGCTTAACTAGGTTAATTGGATTAACTAGGCAGGTTAGGGGAATTAGGCAAGTTATTGTATAATGATGGTTTGTTCTGTAGATAATCTGGAAAATATACAGCTTAAAGGGACTAATAAAAATTGACCTTAAAATGGTGTTTAAACATTTTTAAACTGCTTTTATTCTAGTCAAAATGAAACAAATAAGACTTTCTCCAGAAGAAAAAATATTATCAGACATACTGTGAACATTTCATTGCTCTATTAAACATCATTTGGAAAATATTTTAAAAAGAAAAAAATTCAAAGAGGGGCTAATAATTCTGACTTCAACTGTATGTACATTTAAGGCATCGATATGGACCCTTTGAAGTAGAAAACTGACAGCTCTACTACCTTTATTTCAGAAAGTGTATCAAGTAACACAACTCAACCACCTTCATACAACAGAGATTTGATATTTTATATATTTAAAAATGGGATTATTCAACATCTCTCTACAGAAACACAACCAAACAGTTAACAATGAACATATAAAAAAATACTCTGGTAAATGCATTAAAACTCTTTGACTAAAATATCCAAATGCTTTTGTTAAATAAAAGATTAATAATGCATCAGAAATTGTGTTTTTAATACATGTTTTTAATACATCCTTGATTATGAAAATTACTTGATTAAAGGATAAAGTCTGCAAATCGTACTTCTAAGCAACTGGTGTAGCGATATTTATGCAAATTCTACAAATGTTACCTGATGTTAACTTTGCAAATGTTCTTCATATCAATAGAAGCTGTATAAATGACCCAGTGCACTGTAGGAGTCCAGCAGATCTTGATAATTGTCTGAGAATGAGCAGAGCGTTCCTCCTGCTGGCTCTCCTGATCGGGGCTCACAGCTTTCACATCAAGGAAAAATCAAACTCTAAAAACCATCAGGACATCACGAGCATAGCCATCCTGCCAACATCTGCAAGAGCGCCGATGAATTCTTGAAAACGGTATGCACTGTCTATCCATCTGAGAAGTATTGACGAGCCAAAAAGTTTTAATTATATGCATTTGCTCTACTTAATTGTAGTTATTTCAGAGAATGCTTGAAGAACATAGAGCTGACTGCAGCCATTGACTTTCATTATGTCTCCTGTTAACCATGAAGGTCAATGGCTGCCTTCAACTTATTATTTTCAACACTTTATTTTTTGTGGGGAGAAAAAAATACTGGCGTCGAGCAACTTAAGGGCAATTTTAATGAGTGCATTTAAATTTTATTAATACATTTTTATAACATTTTGTTTAGAGGTAAACTCAGTCTTCATTCTTTGTCAAGAAACTATCAGGTTTAATGAGATATTGGGAACAAAATATTTTTATTATTATTTATTACAATTCCAAATACCACTAGAGCAGTGTTATGTATTTTTTTCTGTTGCGTAGACTACTTACAACATCCCAAATGTATCCAACTGCGTAAAAATAAAGAGAATATTGCACTTTTCACCAAGGGCATTTGATTTTTGATTTGATCATTTACACGGTTTAACTATTTACTACAACTTCTACGTTAGGCTGCTTTAACACAACGTATACATTGTAAAAGCGCTATAGAAATAAAGATGAATTGAACTGAATTACACATCTGGTGAAGAGTACAGCCATGTCAATAAATACAGTATAATTCATAAATATTAATCAGCCTTTTTGCAAATGATATGTGGTACGCTCAAATATACTATCATTGATTTAACCACGTAAAAATGTGCAGCACTTTCACCAAAGCATTATCCATGACTAACAATGTAGCATTCAACCTAATGTTCCTTGCAGCTAAATCATTGTAATGAAGTAAAATCATGTCTTTAAATGCAAGATTTATGAAATGTATGCTATTATTTTACCTCATCTGTGAGCAAATTTGTAAAAAAAAAATACTTTAGTGACGTATCCACAGTATTCGTCAGTTTATTAGTTTACTATACTTCATACACATTTTACAATAACAGTACATGTATAATGTTGTATTAATATTAGTGCTGTCAATCCATTAAGAAAAAAAATAACTAATTAATATATCTTTTTTTGAAAATTAATCGTGATTAATCACATTTAAAAGACTGAAACTTGTAATTTTGGCAATTCAAATGTAAAATTAATGTAGATGCAAGATAAAAATGATTTAAATTCAAAATATAATTATTTATTAGAATTTTTGTTTAACTTTTAACAGATTTCTTCATGTAAACAACATACCCACAATAAACCATCAAGATCCTGCTTGACAGCCATATTTATTACAGAAATTAAAACACAGGCATGTTAACGCCATTTAAATTTTAAAACAATCAATGCCGATAATAAAACATTGATTTCCATGTTGGATTCTAAGTGGACTGCAAAAAAATGCCAAAATACAGGAATTGCAGATATGGAAAATTATAATAACAATTAAGTATTGAATACAATGCTTGAGTTGAGAACATTAATTATAAAGTAGAAACTATTTAGCTCAGTCCTCCTTTACATTCATCCAGTTGCTAAGACAGTCCAGTCTGCTGACATTATTAGGGGACAATGTGGACCTTTTCTTTTGAATGATGTGAGCTGAGAGTGCAACGCAATCTCACAGCAATTCGTGACCTTTTGATTTAGTGCCTACAGACAACGACTTTTAGGCAGGTTTGTTGCTAAGACACGCATGTGCGCAGATAGACCAGGGCCGTGCACCGGGGTGGCCAGGTGGCTAGAGCCACTGCCCGTCTGCCCTCATTCGCTGAGGTGCCCCTGTCAGGAGGCACTTGCTCTTCACTTTGCGATCGCGTTGAGCACCTGCCCCTGTAAGGGTATGTGCACAATGCATGGGCCTGACATAGACACACAAACACACACACACACAAACAAACACACACACACAAACAACGCGCGCAATGACAGGGCACAGCCGGAGCGACTACCTTCAGATTCGACAAGCATGATCGTGTTCATCAAATTTGCTTAAACTAAGTGTTCTAAAGTATAGCTGTATTTCAAAATGATTCTGACACAACAACACGAAGCAGACACTTTCGTTGCGCATAAGGAGATACAAGTCAAACTTAATAAACAGGGAGGGCTCATGCTGAAAGGCATTGGAATGCGCAGTCTTTGACAGCTCACGACTTCATCTGACACTTTCTGAGTACATTTACATGGACACCAATACTCTATAGTAATATGTAATAAAATATAATAATATATAACCAATACCCAATTTTAATATGATTAAGATAATACTCTTATTAGGAGTCTGCCATGTAAACAGGACTGAGTCACAAAATGCGGAGGTTTTTCTTTCCGTTCGCCATGCAGTATCAAATTACAATAAAAAAGGGTGGAAAGTTAAAACCAAAACACACAAAATTGCATGAAACTCTGGAGGAAACTCTGGAGAGCCTGGTAATGCAACATTAATTGTTTTATACTGAAACTTGCCTTCAAAAAGTGCTTCCTTGGTCTCATCCACATTTCTTTGCATGCTAAACACGTCGCCACAACAGGAAATAAAAAATTCTGCAACTGCGTTAATTACGTTAATTTTTTTTAAAGCATTAATTATTTCAAATCAATCGCATGCATTAACGCACTAATTTTGACAGCACTAATTAATATGTGAACTAAGCATTACTTTATTATGAATTAATGATGAGTAAAAACGTGCGTTAATAATGAACTAACTTTAATTACAACATGAGTCTCAAGAGTACATGTATGAATAATGGCTACCTTAATTACTTGTTAGTACATGCTTGATTGTTACTTGATGTATTAGTCACCACAGTAGTTTAATTTAACTTTAAATTGCTTGTTAAATTGCTTAATTTAACCATCATGAACTTGTGATATGTTAACGTATAATTATATTATGACTTTACCTAAAGGGACACACCTTCTTTAACCCATTCTTAACTACTCATCAACTCCTTATTCATGTCAGTCTAGTGTGTTTACACTAAATAACAATAAATGATTGCTCAGTCAATGCCTAGATTGTTAAAATAGAGCCTTAAATCTTCACTTGACTTGACTGCTCCATGATTGGAGGTGTAAGACATGCGTAGATGTTATAATTACATAAAATTTAATTTGTTAGACCCTCACCATACAAAATATGAAAGAAAACAATGTTATGTGTATAATTTATACTTCTAGACATTTATTGGAGGCTCCCAAATTTCTTGAGGCTATAAGCGGCTGCTTACTTTGCTTTTGATTACATCCACCCCAGTGCATCACAGTAATAATCTACAGGTTATTTAGAATAATAACACATTTGTAAGTTTGCAATCTCTGAGATTTTCAGTATAAAATTTAATCAGGCAAAGAGTTCCTGTGGGGACGAAAGTAGCACTGATATGTATGTCCCACTGCAGATAGGCAAGCCTTATTTTTTCATTTCCACATTAGAGTTTACAGTAATTCAATTCAGATTTTTGTAAAATTTATGCATATTGCCACTAATAATAATAATAATAATAATAATAAAAGGCAAAGCGGTGGCGCAGTAGGTAGTGCTGTCGCCTCACAGCAAAAGGTCGCAGGCTCGAGACTCGGCTGGGTCAGTTGGCGTTTCTGTGTGGAGTTTGCATGTTCTCCCTGTGTTCGTGTGGCTTTCCTCCAGGTGCTCACAGTCCAAAGCAGAGTTAAGCAAACTTCTTCCTGGAGGGCCGGTGTCCTGCAGATTTGAGCTCCAAACCTAATCAAACACACCTGAACAAGCTAATCAAGCTCTTACTTGGTATACTCAAAACATCCAGGCAGGTGTGTTGAGGTAAGTTGGAGCTAAACCCAGCAGGGACACCAGCCCTCCAGGACCGAGATTTGTGACCCTGGTCTAAAAACATGCTGTACAGGTGAATTGAGTAGGCTAAATTGTCCCAGTGAATGTGTGTGAATAAGAGTGTATGGGTGTTTCCCAGTGATGGGCTGCAGCTAGAAGGGCATCGGCTGCGTAAAACATGTGCTGGATAAGTTGGCGGTTCTTTCCACTGTGGCGACCCCAGATTAATAAAGGGAAACACTATAAATTTTAACATTTTATATTGTTGGATTACCTTTTGAAACGTTTGATGGAGTTGAATTTTTAAATAAAATGCAAATTAGTAAAATTAGCAATGTCAGAGTCAGATACAATTATAACAAACAAGATTAAGCTAGTAAATCTAGCACAAATTGTTGTATTAATTTTTGACCCAGCCGTGTATAATTTCAGGATTGATTCTGACTGAATGATTAACATCTGTGCAGTTATTTTCAGATAAAAGCACAGCTAAGGGAAATTCAAAAAGTTATTTCTTCAAGTGGTGAAGATTTTGTAGGAGTTTGACTGATGTTCTGCTGCCCTCTAGTGACAGGTGCATATACACACTAGCACACAGACCGTATTTTCTAGGTAGGCATGGGCCGGTATAAGATTCTGACGGCATGGGAGCCTTGGATAAAAACATCACGGTTTCTCAGTTTGGTGATTACTGCTTTAAAATATGCTCTTTTTAAATGTCTGTGTAAAAAAATCCACCATTGATATCAATATATTATTTTATTTTACATTAGAAATGTAACCCACTCGCTCTCTGCGTGCTCACTGGCCCCACTTGCACCACCGCTACTACTTTGCGTTGTATGTGTGTGTGGGGTGGTAAACAGGAGATACAGGCAAAGAGAGGTTCGCGAACGTGACTCGACTATTTATTTGACAGAAGGGCACCTATCAGGGTTGATAACACAAACTCAGCTAAGTCTCAATACAAGAGATCTCAAAAACGTTCACTATTATTACCTACTGCTACTTATGTTGTAACACAATGGCTTTGCATGAGCCCTACATCCCCTTAATCAGTTTTTTTTTTTTTTTTGTCAAGTAAGTTTTTTATTTGGTCGTTGAATAAACTTACAATAATCACAGATTCCAGGATTACTTTTCTGATATGCATACATTTACAAAAAACCAAAAAAAAAAAAAAAAACAAACAAACACCCCAAGCCCAGCCTGTAAGTATCCACTACAGTGATAATCAAAATAACTTTTAATTACAATACATTGCTTTTTGGGGGAAGAATTCCCCATGAAGTAACAAAAGAAAGGGCCCCAAATTTTCTGAAATTGTCCAATATTGCCTTTTAAAATAAATCTGGTTCGTTCCAGGTGCAGAGTAGATATCAATTCTTCAAGCCATAGTTTGGCAGTTGGAGGATTAACATTTTTCCAATACAATAATAGCAGCTTTTTGGCTGTAATCAAACAATATGCAAGGAATTTCTGTTGTGGACTGCTCAATGAATATGTATAATCAGAATGTCCTAATATAATAAGCATTGGGTCAGGATCTATATGTTGATCAAGCACATCAGAAAGCACTTTAAAGACCTCATTCCAGAATCCCTGTATTTTATGACAGAATACAAAACTATGAGCTAAATCAGCTTCTTCTGATTTGCACTTATCACAAATGGGAGATATGTTGGGGAAAATCCTATGTGATTTCTTTTTGGAGAAATGTAGCCTATGTAAGACCTTGAACTGGATGAGGCATAATCTAGTGTTGATTGATTGTTTATCAATGTCCTCTAAGCTATTCTGCCAAATCTCTTCTGAAATTTCGATGCCAAACTCTCGTTCCCATTCTTCTCTGATCATCTTTGTACTGGGGGCATTAGCTGCAAATAACCTTCCTAATCAGTTTTTTAACAAAAATAAAAAATAAAACAACCTTTTAACTTTTCATATTATTCTGCATTTGATCTTTAACAGTTTAGTACACAGAATATCTCAGTAAACAGAACTTTTAAGCATTAACAACAAAGATGTATTTTAGATAAGGATCCCACTATCAACACATCTTACCTATCCGTGTTGATAACACAAACTGAGGAAAATATGATGCACTACGCATTTATCAACACTACGGTATGCCAAGAGGCTCAAACAACACAGAAGACTTTAAAATACCTTGATACAACAGTATCATAGCGACATCTTGTGAACAAAACAAAACACTGCCCTACAGAAACATTTATAGTAGTTTGGAGCGGTAAACATGTCAGGCTGAATAATTCAAATCCATCATTGACTTCTGCTGTCTTCATTAGTTTCAAAACAAAGTAATTTCTTTATCATTTTAAACAACATCTTTGTATATCTTTTCTGCTGGTCCTACAAAATGTAAAAAACAAAAAATAAAATTACTTATACAGTGGGAATGGTATAGCAGAAGATTTTGGGGGTTTTAAAACCTTGACTCATCCCATGCCTAATGCCAGAGGCATTCAACAAAAATTAAAATAGGCTCATTTAGAGGCAATTTCTATAAGCAAAGGTCCAGAAGATCATAATGTCTATGTAAATAAAAATAAGATGCAGTACATTTTAAAAACTTGTTCATAATATTTTTTTGTCATGTAACATTGAGCTGAACACATGACTATAGATTCCCATGTTCTCTCCTTAATGGGCTATATGTACAGCTGGTGTTTTTCATCCAATAATAAACCTCCGGTGAAAGCTTAATTTGACTATTTTCAATTTCTTAAGGTTCCTTTAACAGCATCAGTGTTGTAATGCAAATAAAATATAATCAGTTAAATAGACTTAAGCATTCATTTAGTTGTTCAAACAACTAACAACAAGTTGTTAAACTTAAGCCCTTCTCGTCGGCACTAAAAGTGTTTTGGATAAAGAAGAGGATTTCACAATAGACATTGATAATAGCAGTTCTTCCCTCTGTGCAGGTAAAGAGTTCGGGTGTCATCTTGGATAGCACACTCATTTAAAGGTCACATCAATAATATTAGGCGTACTGCATATTATTACTCATCTCCGCCCTTCTCTTACAACCAATACTACAGCAATTCTTATCCATGCATTAGTTACTTCACCTCTTGACTACTGTAATGCACTTCTTTCTGGGATTCCTTCTAAACTTCGCTGTAAACTCCAACTGGTTGAAGACCATGCAGCTCGTGTTGTCTCTAGGGCCTCCATCTCACGAGCATGTCACACCACTCCTCTATCAGCTTCTCTGGCTTCCGTAAAGTTTCGTATTGATTTTAAAATATTCCTTCTAACTTTTAGGGCTTTTCATAATCTCGCTCCTCAATATCTCACCGAACTTCTCCATATCTACACCCCTTCTCGCACTCTTAGATCAGCCAACTCTTTCTCCCTCACTCGATTGAGCACAAAGGGAGACAGATCTTTTAGCTCTATGGCTCCTCGACTATGGAACTCGCTTACCCTTGATCTAAGGAGCAGTGACAGCCTTGACACATTTAAACTTTGTCTAAAGACCTATCTTTTTAAGCAGGCTTTCCTTTAGGAATTTTTTATCATGTTATTTTTTATTCGCAATGTGTGTTTATACCTGTTTGGTCAATGCTTGTTTAGTAATGTTTTATTAATTGTTTTAATTTATTCTAGTTGATGCTTATTGTAAGGCGGCCTTGGGTGTCTAGAAAGGCGCCATTTACAAATAAAATGAATAATTATTATTATTGTTCAAGTGCAAAACAAGATGATAGACCATGTAACCTCTAGCACCGTCAGGATCAACAGGCGAGCGCAGAAACTCCATTCAAAATACTGTGGTCAAATAAACTTATATTTTAAAGACATGTTGGGGGAAAAGTAATTTAATGCAGTGCTTCTTGTTTGGTCTGAGACCCACTTCATATTGTATATCAGTCAGACAGTGAAAATCACTGATTTTTAAAGAAGTCCGATTTCAGAACGTGGCGATTTTATAATGATAGTGACAGTTCAACAGAAACAGTTCAACAGAGGCTAGCTGGCTGAAATTAAGTTAGTGTGCATATAAAAGGGTCTAAAAGGGTTGAGTTTATTTTCTTAATGAGTTATAGGTGTGTTTTGAGAATAAACCAATCAGAGTCTCATCTCCCATTCCCTTTAAGAGTCAGCTGCGTCGCGCCAAGAGCGCATTCGCTATTTACAGGACGCAAAGTAAGTCTAAGTGGAAAAACTGAGCATTTCACAAGCAAACAGTTAACAGCTAACAGTTTATTAACAAAAAACTGTTAAACAGAGCATCTACTGCGTGAGAATGAGAGATAATGGATCTACTTTCACTTTCGCTCTTGGATAGGGAAACCTTTACGCCCAGACATCAATTAGTCTATAAATAAATAATTTTGTTTGTTAAGCGCAAATATTCGTTTCAAAACTATTTCTAAATTCAGTTCTAATTTCCAGCAAACGAATAAATGAACAATAATGACCAAGTGTGTTCAAAAACCTGAGTTATATCCTAAAACACATGCTGTGCCCCATATGGTCTAAAACCTGACAGGTGGACAAATCTAAGCTTGTTTTTAATAAAACAAATATAAATATGGATATAATAAATAATACTGCTAATAATAATAACATTATACAAAAGCAAAGTGAATGAACTGAAAAAGCTTCCCGAGATGAAGAAGACATAAAAGCAGTGATTTTTCATATTTATGTAGGCTAGAAAATAATATGTTTTGTAATATTTTAATGCTTTATATTTATATCCTATATTTATTCTTATTATATCCTATATATATCCTTAATATTTAAATGTTTTCATATGTAAAGATATTTGCCTGTTGCTCTCTTGTGTGTATTAAGCAGTGTGTAAGCGAGGCGCAACTCTGCGCCGGAGTTTAGACCGGGTTTGTTTTGGTCTAATGAAAAAAATATCTTAGTTTTTCAAAATAGCAACGCGCCAGCTGTCCGCCTCAGAAAACCTTCTTTTTTAGACCAGAATGCCTATGAGCGCACATATGACACTAATGCATTTGCTATTTAAACAGCGTAGCGCAACGCCTCAAAACCACTCTTGCGCCAAGCTGAAACTACCAAAAGACTATTGCGCTGCGCCTTGCGCCACATTGTGTATGATACGGCCCTATATTTTCCCTAATTCTGTTTTATATTTTGACTCAACAATAGTCAACAGATAATAATAAATTGTATAATAACAATCATGGAGCTTTTTGTTTCAGAGGCGATTCAAAACGAGCTGACAACATCTGTTGAGTTTCATTGGTGCTAGTTGTTTGGTGTCAGCTTGGTGTGTCCAGACTCAAAGAAAGACCGTCTGGCTGTTTTCCAGCAAAAACAGTCAGGTTGGGAAGAAAACCTTTTCTAGCAGACAGTGGGTAAAGAAAGTGAATAAATAGCAGGAGTGATTGGTGCAAAAAAAAAAAAAAGATGTGCACTTTCCTCTATTTTTATTATTATTAACATTTTTTAACCAGGAAGTCTCATTGAGATTTAATTTAAAAATCTACTTTTCAAGCTGTTTGGACATACATGTATGTAAGTATAGTGTATATACTGTCATATTGGGGTGAAATAAAAACACCCAGTCCTTTTTTTCAAATTTAACAACATAGAAACGGTGGACCAATTAGAGCGGTTTTCAGATCGACCGCAAAAAAACATTTTTATGTTGTTAAATAACAACAAAAACAGGTGCTCCGGTTTCCCCCACTGTCCAAGGATGTGCGCTATAGGGAAATTGGGTAAGCTAAATTGGTTGTAATGTATGTGTGTGAATCCGCTGTGTGGAATGTGTGCTGGATACGTTGGCGGTTCATTCCGCTGTGGCGACCCCAGATTAATAAAGTGACTAAGCTGAAAAGAAAATGAATGAATGAAAGCTGAGGCAGCAGTGATAAAATGTTGCTCAACAACAACAACAACAAGTGTTATTAAAGGTGTCCTGACAGCACTGGTGTATAATAAGATATACACCATAAATATTGTTGAGACTATCCTCAGTCAAAATTCCATATTAGTCACATCATGTGTCTGCTGAGGGGTTTAGACTTCTTTAGAAATAGTACATGGAATGACTTCATTTGTCGCTGCTTGTTGTAGAGTTAATTTGAACACAAAACCGACAACAAATGACCAATATCAAACAACTTTGGCACCCAACAGACTGAAGGTAATGTCTAAGGACCATGTGATCCAGTGTTGCCAGATTGTAAATGTGAAAGTATCTCAAAATGATCGTATTTGGAGGAAAATTATCGTACATGAGTCAAACGGAGAGTATACGGCTATTATCTAGACAAATAGCATTTTGACACAAAGTGCAAATTACCACAATACGTAAAAAAAAAAAAAAGGCGTACTTTAGTGGGAAGGCTCAAATTCCACCTCTGAATCGATTTCATCTAATACCTGCATGTGTTGCCAGATGTTAAGGGATTCATTTTGCGGTAGAAATTCAATGCCATCATCCGCAACATGCTGTTTGCCTTGAAAGCAGTGCACCCTCCTGAATTTTTAACACAATCTGAGGTGTGCACAAGCCCCTCTAGAGTATCTGTAATGAGCAGATTTCGTGGCTTTGTTTTAATTAGATTAACTTTGGAAAAATACGGTTCACATGCCGCATTTGAATAGGGAAAAACCAGAACATTGAGCGTAAACTCCCCTGTTCTTCTCACCTTCCTTTTCAGCACTACTTTTAAAAACTTAAATTGCTTAAACTTATATTCCTTAAACGATCAACCTCAATATGAAGATGACTAGGTGTGCTGTTTAATAAATGCAAACTGTCATAGTTTATTAAAGATGCAAACCCCTCACTGCACGACAGCTGCACCTTCAGCAAACCTCCTAATTCCTGCAGCACCAGGACTTTATGGTTGTTTATGAGCGTCTGTGGAGAGGTTAGTGTGATCGAACACCCGATAAGGTCAATCAGAAATGATAAATAACACCTGTCTTTCTAGTGATTGGGCTGGAGAGACTTCCTTCTTAGGGAGAATGGGAGGAGCAGTTGAGAGAGGAGAGCACACACACACAGCTGCACGCGTGTTGTGCAAATATAAAAATAAAGAAACTTCAACTTACCTTATATTGCCGACCATGTCTTCTTCTTCCCGCACAACAACGAACTTTACTACAGCGTCAAAAGGGGCTGATCTGTTTGGCGAAATATTTGACTGCATGTCACTGCAGATCAAATGACTTTAACCATATATCTGAAGAAATCTCCACTGTGCTGAGCAAGAGCGCTTACCGAAGTGCGCATCAAGCCCAGGCTTGTATGTAACGTGAGTGTGGGTATAGTGTGAGTACGCTCATAGTGTGAGTACGCCCATACACCATAAATATTGTTGAGACTATCCTCAATCAGAATTCCATATTAGTCACATTTTGGGTCTGCTGGGGGTTCAGATGCTTCCTTGGAAATAGTACATGGAATGACTTCATTTGCTGCTGTTTATTGTAGAGTAAAAATGACTGGGCGTGCTGCAGGAATGTTAACCCGTGAGAGAGAGCCATTCTCCACGTTGATTAGCTGAGAAAATGTGACATAAGATGAGATAAAAAACATGTCTAACTCTACCTTCTCCTCACAGACAGTAGACAAAAAATGCAGCTAGATCAATAAGTATGGAAGTTTTTAAGATTATGATAAAATTGATAGTAAATGCCATAAAATTCTGAAATGATCATACATTAGTAGGGTTGGGTATCGTTTGGGTTTTTTTTGATACCGGTGCTAAATTGATACTTTTAAAATGGTGCCAAAACAGTGCCTGAATCGATACTTTTAAGCCACAAAGTCATGGTGGACGACTCTACAAAAATCTTTTATTTGACAAAAAAAAAAATAAAAAAAATAATTTTAATAGAACAATATAATTAAAGTTTAATATTAAATTTTAATATTATATAAATAAAAATATCAATTCGTATTTTGATTTATTCATTCATTTTCTTGTCGGCTTAGTCCCTTTATTAATCCAGGGTCGCCACAGCGGAATGAACCACCAACTTATCCAGCTAGTTTTTACGCAGTGGATGCTCTTCCAGCCACAACCCGTCTTTGGGAAACACCCACACACACACTCACTATGGACAATTTAGCCTACCCAATTCACCTGTACTGCATGTCTTTGGACTGTGGGGGAAACCGGAGCACCCGGAGGAAACCCACACGAAGGCAGGGAGAACATGCAAACTCCACACAGAAACGCCAACTGAGCCGAGGTTCGAACCAGCGACCCAGCGACCTTCTTGCTGTGAGGCAACAGCACGACCTACTGCACCACTGCCTCGCCCTGTTTGTAATTTCAATACTGCATTTCCTAATGTTAAACTATGTACCCTAGATTTCTGATTAATAATGGTCTCTGCATAGCCGAGGACTTCCTATATTAAGTGGTAAAATCGCTATTACCTGTGTCATTTTGGGCGTCAACCTCTGACCTAGATTTCTGATTAATAATGGTCTCTGCATAGCTGAGGACTTCCTATATTAAAAGTGGTAAAATCGCTATTACCTGTATCATTTTGGGCATCAACCTCTGACGAATGCGGGAAACTAATGCGCACAGCACCGTTGCTGACAGAGAGAGCGAGAGCGCATGTTGCTGTGTCAGAATCCTTGCTTGTACAATACGCTTTAGAACGCCCAGTTTAAGCCAATTTGATGAACATGACCATGCGTGTTGATCTGAAGAGTGTCGCTCTCGCTCAATTAATGCGCTGTACTGCGCGCATTGCATGCTTCCTAAGCAGCAAGAACAAACACCTGACATCGCCTGTCCGTATTCCTCAAAGTTGTTTAGAATTAAATGTTTAGAGATGGTGTGACAACGCGTACCCATGTGTGCCTTTGATAAACCCCTTGATGCTTCTTACGTCCTTGTCGCAGCACCAGTGGCACCGAAATTCATATGCTGATTTGATCCGGTACATACCAGTTATAAAGGTACCGGTGCTATAATGGCACCGTGTTTCAGTAGCCAACCCTATACATTAGAAGATTTATTTTTCATTATTGATCGTTCATCGTACAGAGGTCGAAATTATCATACAAATACAATAATTATCATACGTCTAGCAACACTGATGTGCTCCCAGCAGGCCCATCTCCAGTTGGCCACAATCAGGCTTTTAAGCCTCCTCTGGCCTGCAAGGGGTCCAAATCTCCAAAATGAAAGAAATCAAGATCAACAATATAAACCTTTAAATCACGTGTCTCCAACTGGATTCCTGGAGGGCCGCAGCTCTGAAGTTTTCTCCAACCCTAATCAAACACAGCTGATCCAAATAATCAAGATGATCATAACTACTAGAGACTATTAAGCAGGTGTGAGTTGAAGGTGCCTGGAGCTAAACTATGCAGAGCTCGGCCCTCCAGGAATTGAGTGTGAGACCACTATATTGAGGATTTGTGACCCACTTTGTGAGCCCAATTTTGTTTATCTCTGCTTAGTCTCTGTTTTGGTGGTCTTTGCTCAGTTTGCTGTATCATGAGATAGTTGAGAGATTACTGTTTATTTTATTTAGGTAATTTGGGATCCCCTTTATGCCAATGAAGGGCTGCTGGGGATGGGCAGAGTACATTACACCTCCAAAACACCTCTCTGCCATTTGTTTCACAGTAACCTTGCGGTTTCGCCCCTTTTTATTTAACTTTTTCATATTTGATCTCATTTGACAGTTTATAGCCTTAAACCCAATAGATACAGAATTTATGTATTCTAATGTAGTTTATGAACTATTACTTAAACATGCCTCTGTTAATGTACTTCTTCCCCTCTAGACCTAATGCTTATGCTAATTTCACTGCCAACATTTTCCTATTGATGGCTATTGCTAGCACTAAATGGTTTTGAGTATAACAATATTTTATTGACCAGCCTGGTTTAAGCTGGACATAGCTGGTTTTAGCTGAGCTTCCAGCCTGGCTAGGCTGGTCAAGCTGGTTTTAGCTAGTCATCTCCCAGCCTGACCAGCCTGGAAATGGCCAAAACCCCTCTAAAACCAGACTGGTTGACCAGGCCTAGGCTGGTTTAAGCTGGATTTTTCAGCAGGGCCAAAAAGACTCTCCCTCAAGTGGTTTCAAACATTTATGTTTCTTTACTCTTTTGAACACAAATTGTGGTTTGTTTATAAACAAATTTTGAGAGGACCATGTGCTTATGATTAAACACAGTTGGTACCGCAATAAACTCTGTATATTTGCACCAATCAGATGAATACCAGCTCACTATAAATTACCAGAGCTTTCTACTCCAGTCATCTTCGTTTTAAAGAATCCCCCCTTCCACCCCACTCCTCCCCTTCTCCGATACGGCGGCATGGTGGCCCAGTGGGTCGCATAAGCACTGTGGTCTAAAAAGGAAGGCGTGTTGAGGCGCATTGCTGACACGCTGCTATTTTGAGGGACTAAAATATACCAGAACAAAGCAGGTCTATAGTCCAGCGTAGTCCATCTCTTACACATTGCTTAATGACACAACGGTGGTGGGCCTAATCACAGATAATGATGAGACGGCCTACAGAGAGGAGGTGCACACTCTGACGCAGTGGTGTGAGCAAAACCACCTCTCACTTAACATCAGCAAAACCAAGGAGCTGGTGGTGGATTTCAGGAGAGGGAAGAGAGAACACACCCCCATCACCATCAACGGGACACAAGTGGAGAGAGTCAGCACTTTCAAGTTTCTTGGAGTCCACATTGCTGAGGATTTGACATGGACTGCTCACACGGACGCAGTGCTGAGGAAGGCACAACAATGCCTCTTCTTCCTCGGGCGTCTCAGGAGGTTTGGAATGAGCCCCCACATCCTCCGCTCGTTCTACACCTGCACTGTGGAGAGCATCCTGTCTGGCTGTATCACCAACTGGTATGGAAACAGCACCAGCAGCAATCGCAAAGACCTACATAGGATTGTGCGAACTGCTGGACGCGTAGTAGGAGGTGAGCTCCCTTCCTTCAGGACATCTTCACTAGGTGGTGCATGAGAAAAGCCAAGAGAATTATCCGCGACTCCAGACACCCCAGCCATAAACTTTTCTCTCTGCTACCCTCAGGCAGACGCTGTGCAGCATCCGATCACGCACCAGCCGACTGAAGGAAAGCTTCTTCCCTCAGACTATCAGGCTGATAAACGCTTAACACTTCCCACACAGACTCCTCCATACCCTCACTGCACACCATCAATATGTAGCATGCACTGCACTTTAACCAATCCATACTTGAAACAATACTGCCTACAACTATGCGGACACCTATTCATTGTACATATCGCTGTCAACATAGCCAATTAATTTTTTTGGGAGTATGCTGTTGTATTTTGTACTGACATTTTATTTGCCTAAAATAGAGCCCATTATGTTGAATGTGAGTACATTTTCTTTTTTTGGGTAAACCATCTCTTGAATTCATTTTTAGAAACCTTTAGTTTCTAAAAGTGATCAGACCAAACATTGTTACTTAAATGCAACATGTGGATACTACAACAAAAGTTTATTATTATTTTTTTTTATAAAATCCTACATATCTTTTTTATTTTAATTTATTTAACTGTTTTTTTTTTTTTGACCACTTAAATATGATATCTGCAGGGCTGATGTTTATTTATGTTGCTCTCATTTTATTATATATTTTTTTGTAGGTTGAATGTTTATCAGTGGTGTAAAGTAACTAATTACAAATACTCAAATTACTATATTTGAGTAGTTTTTTTCTCAGAAATTGTAACTTACTGACTAAGGAGTTTTAAAAATGTGTACGTTTACTTTCCCTTAAGTACATTTTTAGTGCTGTATCGGTAATTTTACTACACTACTTTATTATTTCTTGTCTATGGTGATTGGTTAAAGTAGAAAAATCAGTCTTGGCATTCCTGTCCAATCAAATCGCATATAGAAAAGTAAATCGCATCAAACTGAACAGCCTCAAGACAGGTGCAGTAAATGCAGCAAACCACTTGAAAGCATAAAAAAAATGTCCAAAATGTTTACATGAAATGACCCAGAGACTGTTTAGACTATATATTACTGATGAGGAAATGAAGGATGAATGAACAAAGACTGAAATTGCCAAACAGCCTTAAACAATCCCCAAGTATATGGAACAAATGAGGAATGAACGGACGGGTCGAATAAAGGAAGGGCCGAACAAGGAATGGAAAGAAGGACTGAAGGAAGGAAGGACTGAATTAATGAAGAAAAGATTAAATGAATGAAGGAAGGATTCAAGAAAAGACTGAAACTAAGGAGAAAGGAATGAACGAATTAATGAATGAACAAAGAACCAAATGAAGGAAGGAACAAAAGAATGAACAAACGAATGAATGAATGTATGAATGAGAGGGAGGAATGAAACAAGGTACAAATGAATGAAGAAAGAACAAGCAAATGAATAAAGAAAAAAGACAGAACCAATAAACAATAGAATATAGGAAAATAACCAAATGCACTACAGAATGTTACGTTTACACATCCCTGCACAAATTCCATGTAAACACATCAGCTTTTCACAATGTAATACTCACTACTCTCGAGTACTTTTGAAAGCTCTACTTTTTATTTACAAAATATTATTGCAATATATAAAATATATTTACAACAGATACTTTTACTCTACTTGCACCACATTTTAGGCAAGTAATGGTACTTTTACTGGAGTATGATTTTTCAGTACTCTTTCCATCACTGATGCTTATTATTGTGCATTTCACTTACCAACCCATACACCTCCTTAAAATGCAACTAATTTGTATTAGACATATCTACCACCCTTCAGAATCTTTTTTTCTTTTTTTGTTATGGTAAGCATCTTAAAAAGTGGATTTACAGCTTATCCATGCTGCATGTTTTAAATAGTACCAAAATGATGACAGACATATAATATACATGCTTATAGTTTAATATCAATCACATTTTAACAGAAGATGCAGAAGATACAGAGAGAGAAGGAAACCTCTTCCTCTCCTCAAGCTGGACAGCACATCCAGGGTCGGCCTCAAGTTGTGAAGAGACTGTTTGGTCTTATTGCACCTCGCACTGCATAAAGTAAACATATGCAAATGTGTTATAACACACTACAAAAACACTCCAAAAACACATCTCAGTTTTGACCACACACTTTAGTACCTTAATGTTTTGACTCCCATAGCGAACAGTAGCAAGTACAATTTCACAGTTGTTCACTGCTGGTTCCCACCACACACAATTTTTGTGCAACTTCACCATTTCCTTTATCACATCGCCCTTTGCCAAAGGTTTCAAATGTTCTTTCCCATTTTTATCTTTGTCCAGGTAGTTAAGCACCTCGGAAGTACCCAAGAGTTCCTTCAGAGTATCGAATACACACAATGGCTCCGGAAATAACTGACCACCTATTGATAAAGTAGAGAAGGCTCAGCATACGGCTGACAGTTCATGCTGTGAGAAAAACTGTATAAATAGGACACTCAAATGTGACCATAACAATTCTTTACACTGTGAATGAAATTGTGCAGTCTTTTACCGTATATATGGAAAATATCCTGATCTTTGGACTTCATGCCTTTCAGCTCTGCAATATCTTCCTCCCCCACATACACAGCCCAATGGGTGTAGACAGGCAGAGGTGGATTACCTTCAGGCTGGTAATTAATAGCAATCAAATCTCCAAAATGAAACTGAGAAAGAAACAGTCAGTGTCATGTTGCTGGGAAAATATGCATGGAAATGTACATGTAGTCAAAATTGTATCTGCTGCTTATTGTGGAATGCTAGAATATATCTGTGTTTATGTTATTCTAAGCATATTACAAACCTGTGGGTCTTTGCAGATAACAGGAGGAGCCAGCTGAAGAGCAAACATAGCTAGAAATACTTTGACCAACAATGCCATTGTGGTGCCAGTGCTCGTCTTTGGATTTAGATAAATTCCTTGAGGCATGGCATTTCATGTAAAAAATAACAAAAAAGAAACAATTTTGGAAAAATCTTGAAGTGTACTCTATATATAAAGAGCAGATGATGTTTATCCATTTTGGCACTATATATTTACTTTAATCACAGAACAAATTTTCAGAGAAAAAAGGTAAGTACTGTAAATTTTTATATAGTTTAATTCTGTGAACAATAAAAACACAAATTTACCTGTGAGACGTTGGTCTGTGCTGTGAGCAGAGATCGCTTGTAAATGGCCATAGGCTGCACTACTTTTAATGCCCCTGTGATCCCACGTCACTTTTTCAGTTAACTGATAAGAAAATGTGAAGCCAGTAGCTTCATTTTAGTGCTCATTTTACTAGTGTGATCAGACCACAAGATAAATGCAGCTAATGTAAAACACTTCTGAGTAATAAGCGATACTGGACTGCTACAGTCAAATTTCGGACATGTCTACATAACCAAATGAACCATAAAAAGTGACTTCTGAAAGTGATCTATGTTAATGTGTCTTAGGATGAATTTGTGTTTTTTATGCTGCACAGTATCATCCATCTGTGATGCTGGGATAAAGCTCCCTGCGACATTACATAAGAAAAAAGGGTTAGAGAATGGATGGACAGATAAAAAAAAGGTGCAATGGTTTATTATTTCTCTTGATACAAAACTAAAATAATTTAACTTATTACAAATGTAAATATATTATAGAGAGAAAAAAATAATAATGCTCACATTATTGTTACCAAAGATGTCAATCTCATCACTTGGATTAATTGTTATACTGACTAAAAACAGACCCATAATTTGCACTGTGTGACCCCTGTAAAATTCACCAAAAGTCCTTCTAAAGCCCTTGGAACTGCTGAGTCTCTATTCCATCAACTGTTCTGCATCTTCAGTCTTCCCAAAGACATTGGCTATATGCTTACATGCATATGAAAAATGCCATATATTCCAATAATCAGAGTAAAAGCTGATTTGCACTGTAATATTTACAGTTGAAGTCAGTATTATTAGGCCCCATTTATTTTTTCCCCAATTTCTGTTTTACAGAGAGCAGATTTCTTCAACACATTTCTAAGCATAAGTTTTAATAACTCATCTCTAATAACTGATTCATTTTATCTTTGTCATGATGACAGTAAATAATATTAGACTAGATATTCTTTAAGACTCTTCTATACAGCTTAAAGTGACATTTAAAGGCTTGACTAGGTTAATTAGGGTAACTAGGCAGGTTATTGTATTACGATGGTTTGTTCTGTGGACTATCAACAAAAAGCTTAAAAGGGCTAATAATATTGACCTTAAAATGGTGTTTAAAAAAATAAAAACTACTTTCATTCTAGCCAAAATAAAACAAATAAGACTTTTTATATAAGAAAAAATATTATCAGACATTTCCTTGCTCTGCTAAACATCATTTGGGAAATATTTTTAAAAAAGAAGAAAAAATTTAAGGGGGGCAAATAATTCTGCCTTCAACTGTACATATCCAGAAGTTTTTAAACCGGTTTAAATTTGTAATCCTGTTTGTAAACTGTTGTTTTATATTTATTAATATTTATTCAGAGTTTTATTTTTTTGTTAGCTTGGGTTTGTGTATAAACTGAGATTCACCAGACTGTCAAATTCCTATTATAATCACATTTAGATGGTACATTTAAACATACTTAATGGGTGTCATACATACGCACAAAATTGTATGTAAAGAAAGTGTGTATGGACATGAATAAATTATGACTGATTACAAACGTTCATGCTAGAATGTATTCTAGATGTATGAAAAACATTCAAAAACAACACATAAGCAATAATCATGTATGCCTGGGGCCTTATAAACATAGTCAAAAAAACCCTACCTTCATTCCTCATTTTCCTTTGGCTTAGTCCCTTATTTATCAGGGGTCAAACCTCCTACTCTTTCAGCATATGTTTTACACAGCGAATGCCCCTTCAGCCGCAACCCAGTACTAGGAAACACCCATACACTCACACACTACGGCCAATTTAGTTCATACAATTCACCTATAGCACATGTGTTTGGACTGTGGGGGAAACACTAACCACTAGTCATTGTGCCGCCAGAACCCTACATATACAGGCTGGGAGAAAAGTAACTAGCTATTAAAAATAGGAAAATAAAGTAAATATAAATATATATTAGAGGTTCAAACAGCAATCAACTGTTCTACCCTTATATTTACAATGATTACATGACATAAAAAGACTTGGTTCTGCTTGAAGACAATGCAGCACATGAGAGAGCTCATCTTTAGTGATTTGCTTGCTGAGAGTGACGGATGACTTAGTCACTTTAGGCTTCCACCTTCGACAGCAAAACCTTTTCTTTGTTTTGTTTTTGTTTCGGAGCCATAATTGTCTCTTCTTAATTCATCATTTTTCTTTGCATAATTTTCTCTAAACAGGTGTTGCTTATATTGAGCTGGTTTGGGTGTGTATTATGCAAGTGACTAACCTTGTGCATGTGGACAGTCATATACAAAACTCCAAATTAAATAACAGAAGTTTAAGAACAAACTCACGTATTGTCGCGTGCTCAAAAGTTTATATTCCCCATAATATAAGTCCCTTCACCATATAGAGGCAGACTAAAGCCCAGTACCAATTCATCTGCATTTCTATAGTGCTTTTTTAAAATGTAGATTGTGTCAAAGCAGCTTAACATAGATGAAAGAAAATAAAAAGCCATAAAAATATTTCAGACTGTGGAAGATTCTGACATAACAGAAAGGGCTGTGAGTAATGTACACTGCTGGTGTAGTTCTAGTTCAATTAAAACTGTTTCAGCTCGGTTTAGCATAAATACCACTATACATACCAGCAGCTAGCTCTCTGCAACTTTCACATGGTTTCCCACTGAAGATAATCAGGGCTGCTGAAAATGAATGATTGCAGTTTAATTGAACCTTTTGCTATTTAGCTTTTTATTAAAATGTTTTTCCCCTTTTTTAATGTATATTATTGTTTATTTTCACAAAAGATTGATTCGTTTGAAAACATCATTAACTCTATACCGGACAGCTTGTAAAAAGCTAATTTACTGCCCCAAGACTGGCTTATTCTGTCAAGTCATCAGGTAATGCAATCAGAATTTAAATATGTTGTGTAATGTTTTGCAGCGATTATCATAAGAGACTATTGTTAGCGTAATTTAGCAGTTTTTAAGGATTCTTTTAAGAACCTGATTGTAACACATTAATTCTATTATGAATATAAGAAATCAGATGTTTATTTGTAGTAGAAATCCTTACTTGTGCCATTTTGTTTTACATTTGTGGGTCTCCTTGCTCAGTTTTGCAGCCATGTTATTAGTGGTTCTGAAAAATCTCCCATTTGAAGGGCTATATGGCTCTTCCTCTTACCCCTAGGCCTACAAGTAAAAGAAAATTGGGACAGCCATATTCCCTTCATGTAAATTCACAAAACGAGGGTTAAGGGTAAGGAGAAAAGGTAAGGGATAAACCTACTATTTCCCATGAGATTCTATAGTGTGCTTCTGATGGACTCTACGCTATCCCATGATGCCATACGAGAGAATTCATGAATGTGAGTGAAGCGACTCAACTGGGGGTAGGTCGCATGATAACGACTAATGGCAAATATAGTACATCCTAATTCCATTTATACTTGCATAGTATATTGTGTAGTAAACAACTAGTCTGACTGCAAATGTGGTGGGTTTGGAGGGTTATGACCTGGATGAGAACTGGCCCAATCACAGCATATTCTCAATTACCTGAATACTAGTGTATTAACAAATTGGTTCTGTGGTTCCTACATTTATGATTACTATAGCTTCACTGCAGTACTATTACTATCCTCCTAGGGCCTGAGTGTGCACATACGTGTACAGCACATTTTTAGCACTTAAGTGGATATTTAAAATACTTTGAATGTTTTATATTTTGCTACAGACATAGTGTCAATCCTGCAACTGATTTGCAGTTTATGAAATGTCCCAAACACTATTTTAACTGTCCTAAATGGGAAAAAGTGTTGTTTTTACTCTCTGATATTTAAAGCAAATTCAAAAAAAAAATTCTATGGTAAATATGCATGTAAAAATTTCAGGAAAAAGAGTTTTATGTAAATTTGGACCACAAGTCCACATATATGGACATATTTTTTTCTCTAAAATTACATTATATCAAAAGATGATACTTAGGTTTTTAATAAGGTTCAATAAGGTTCAAATTAGCCCAAATAGCAAAGAGAAATAAAAAATGCATGTAAAAACACATTGGGCCTTAAGAGGATACATCATTTTTAGCAATATCTAAAACAAAACCATGGTTACTACAATCATGGATCCTACTTTGTTATCATAGTACTACTACAATACGTCTGCTATATACAGGCCCGGATTGGCTAATCGGGAGGACCGGGAGAATTCCCGGTGGGCCGGTCTGTTTTTTGGCCGCGAGGGCCGGTGTCCCTAGCTGCTTGCACTCTCAGCAGTCACACTTTTTTCTTCTATTTATTTATTTGACAATAGCTTTACTCTTTTTAATCATTATTTTGCCACAGTGCCGCTCTTTTTATTTATTTTCTCGCAGCCCCGTGAGAAAAATGCAGCCTGCAGGTTAACTAACGTTAATGGTGATGATGTAATGTAACTATCGGCCCTAAACAGCGGCACCTTAGTAAATATATAAGAATTCGAATAAAATGAATAATACACCTGCTCAATGAAAATCAAATGATTCACTACATTAATAAATCTGACATAACTTGATGAGAAATCTAAAATTAGGAGAAAAAGATTGAGCCATCAAAAGAAAGTGGTGGTGTGTCTTAAGGGTCGCAAGTCATTAGTTATTTTTTACTCTCACTGTAATAGCGTCAAAGTGGTCCAGTGGTAAGCACATTGCGTTTCAATGTCGCAGACCTGTGATCGAATCTCCCGTGAAAACTTTTTTTTTTTTTTTTTTTTCGATTTTATTGTTAAGACATAAAATACTGTTAGGGCTGTTGAACATTTGAATTTCTAAAGCAGCAGTTTTCTTGAAAAAGACGTGATAGTGCCATTAGAAACTGAATTGGAATCAGTCTAAACTGAGGTGGGCCGGTCTGGCTTGAAACTCCAGGGCTGAAAATGAGTCCCACTCCGGCCCTGGCTATATATATATATATATATATATATATATATATATATATATATATATATATATATATATATATATATATACACACACACACACACAGTTGAAATCAAAATTATTAGCCCCCTTTGAATTTTTTTCTCTTTTTTTAAATATCTGCCAAATGATGTTTATCAGAGCAATGACATTTTCACAGTATGTCTGATAATATTTGTTCTTCTGGAGAAAGTCTTATTTGTTTTATTTCGGCTAGAATAAAAGCAGTTTTTAATTTTTTAAACAACATTTTAAGGTGAATACTGTTAGCCCCTTTAAACAATATTATTTTTGATATTCTACAGAACAAACCATCATTATACAATAACTTGCCTAATTACCCTAACCTGCCTAGTTAACCTAATTAACCTAGTTAAGCATTTAAATGTCACTTTAAGCTGTATAGAAGTGTCTTAAAGAATATCTAAACTAATATTATGTGCTGTCATCATGGCAAAAATAAAATAAATCAGTTATTAGAGATGTCTAAACATTTCTCTGTTAAAAAGAAATTGGGGAAGAAAAGTAAACAGGGGGCTAGTAATTCTGACTTCAACTGTACACACACACGGACACACACACACACACACACACACACACACACACACACACACACACACACACACACACACACACACTAAAACTCAACAGTCAACTTCATCAAATGAAATGAGTGTAGGTAACTCAAAATTGAATGAAAGTTAATTCTACTCACTTGAAAAAAGTTTTGCACTCAGTGTTGAATGTGATGTGTGAATTAAATACCTCATTACTTCAGCTTAAATAGAGTAAGTTCACGGTACTCTTAAAGATTACATTTTTAACTCAAACCATTTGAGTTACCTTAACTTATTGGGTTTTACAGTGTGTGTATATATATATATATATATATATATATATATATATATATATATATATATATATATATATATATACACATACACACACATACATACATACATACACATACACACACACACACACACACACACACACACACACACACACACACACACACACACACACACACACACACACACACACACACACACACACACACACACACACACACACACACACACGTTTAGGGAAATCATGCCTGTATCCAGTGAAGTTACAAAGTTACTAGTAAAGTATGGGATTACAGTTTATTTTTACATATGATTTATATTACAGGGTTCTTGCACCATTTTAAAAGTAAAATATAATGCTTTTTAAGACCTCAACAAAAATAATTTAAGACCCTAAAATTTCATAATTTCTTTGGAATAGGCTACTCATTAATGTTATTTTCCATGACAGCGGTTTCAAGGTAGCGAGTGGCCTCATCTTTTTCCCTGTCAGCTCGCTGTACATTGCTGTTTAGCGCTGTACCGTAATACGCAGTGTATGAGTGACCACCGAAATACCAAAGCGGCTAGAATGACTGTTCTTATTGAACTAGCAGCTGGCCTGACCGCAGTCAAAATTCGCTCTTTTTGACTTCTCCGTCATTTGTTTCACCTTTGCAGGGATGGATTTTAATGTTGTAACAAACTATTTGATTACTTTCTCACGCTAATCGAAATGCATCACATGACTGTTCATTTATTGTGCAAGCCTGGCCCCACCCCGTCTAAAATGATAGAAATTAAGTCCGAACTGCATTGTTGGGTTCTGGCAAAGATCTTCATAGTCTGAACTAGTAACATTGTTAGGTCGAGCTGCAAACAATGCAAGGATTAACCTGGACCCACTATGACTAGCTGCTGCAGCGTACCGATGGTGCTTTTCTCCATTCATGTGCGACTCAACGGCTTTGAGCCCCATGGTCCCTGACAAAAAGGTCTTTCTGCAGAATTTACACATTGCCTCATTGTCACGTTGTTAAATTTACATTCTCCCATCTTTGCATTTTAAACCTCACCTTGACAACCGCGTAATGACAGCACGCAGGTGCAGACCGATGCAAGCGTCTGTAGCCGACCTACCGTGATCAACTGATAAATCACGGAGACTGTCATTTCTCTCCTCTTTCACACATACTAGTCAACTATTACATGTTTTACGGTGGACCACTGTGCTTCCCTATCGGCATTAAGTACACTGGCTGAAAATATAATACCTACAGCCATTATACAGTAAATTTAAGACAATTTAAGACCTTAATTTCCCGGATTTTAATTTAAGACGTTAAGACTTTAAGGATCCGCGGGAACCCTGTATTAGTTACTTATAATGTTTGTACTTCCTTTAAGTACTGTAGTGTATATAAATTCAACAATGAAGCAATTCAGAAAAGCAGAAAAACTGTTTTTTTTTTTTTTTTGGTTTTAAATGTAATTTGCAGAATATAAAAGAAGGTTACATTTCCTATCAGAAGGTTACATTTATGTAAACATTTGTGGATGCTTAAGAAACAATTGAATCTGAAACGAGCTCAGTAGTATGTCAATTTATGATAGAAATTCATAGAAGCAGAATAATTACGGATGTAACTGTTGTTATTCTGATATTTTAATGTTATATTTGATGTTCACTTTATTAAAAAAAATAAATTAACTAAGGGAGGTCCAACAATTGTGCACACTTAAAAAACAATAAAATGGGTAAGACATTTCAAAGAAATGCAATATACTTAGGTACTTTGACATTTATAGAGTTTATGTAGTCAATGCAATAAATTTTAGTCATATATTAAGCAAATCTTGAAATTAATAAAGCATTAACATTTATCTCAATCTACAACGTATCAATAGTTATAAAGGTAGTAGCTGGGATGTAGGAATGTAAGAGATGTAGAATAAGATAATGCAGAATGTGCTTTATTAGTGCTAATAAACAGCCCATATCTTATAAATAGGCAGGTAGGGTTAAGTTAGGTAACCCTAACACTATTTAATAGTGGGAATTGGCTCTTAAACTAAAGCAACTGTCACCAAACTTGTGTCCTACAGAATTTAGTTCCAACCCTAATCAAACACACCTGAACCAGCTAATCAAACTTGAGTCCTATTTCATTTTTTTGTTAGGTAGTTCAATTACTTTTCAGAAAAAGCAGTAGGAAATAAGTAATACGAAAAGCAATAAGACAAATGTAAATGCAATTTAAGTGATGTAATTACTCAGTAATTACAATTTTAAAGTAATTTTACCCAACACTGCATGTGTCTTTAATCAATTCAAAGCAGCTGGGTGCTTCATAGTGTAACCATGTTGGGTTTAGAGATTTCTTTTGGTATATTTTATTTCTTTGTCATGGGTAGTGACAGAACATACAGTATTTGGCTTATAGTCAGGCCTTTGTAACATTGTAAGTCAAGGGTTGCATATTCTGTAATTTGATATCTGTATACTCTTCAATAGTGTCTATGCTGTCAGTTAGACAGCAAGCATGGTGACGATGCATGTGTAAAGCATTTGTAAGGCCACTCATTGAGATACCTATTCTAAGCCGCCATTTTTAATGGCTCATTTGGTTATTTTTTTGATATAAAATTTACATTTACTAAAGAATCCCAGTATCTCCATCACCAAGAAAAGTTTTGCATTTAGTTGATTTATCTAGTGTTTGGATCGACAAAAATGTGACTGTAAAATTAGCCACATCTTAAGACAAAGCAAACTCAGTAAGAATATACTTTCCGGCAGCAGTTTCTAATTTTCTTATCAATCATCCAAAAAAAGTGACGTTGCATCACTTGGACTTTAAAAGCAGTGCAAGCGATGACAATTCACATCTTTTGGAAATTGATTAATGCGAGGAACAAGCACTGAGGCCAGGATGTGGACTTTGTTGGTGTTTTCAGCAATATTTCATCTTCTTCTGGCTAAGCCTCAGCCCCAGCCTCAGTCTGAGGTAAGAGTAATACCATACAGTAAGAGGATACCACACATCACATAGACACAATTTTAAACTTTAAATTCTGTTATCTATACAGGATTAAATTGTAAATATCAATAAAACATGCAGCAGAATTAACCTTTAAAGTGCTTGAAAACAGAGAAATGAATATGTAT
Organism: Danio rerio; assembly: GCF_052040795.2. Taxonomy (NCBI): domain Eukaryota; kingdom Metazoa; phylum Chordata; class Actinopteri; order Cypriniformes; family Danionidae; genus Danio; species Danio rerio. The sequence goes on from NC_141023.1 coordinate 4,480,495, forward strand.
ATTTTCTCTTAAATCTGTGTTCATTTTTTCCTGCTTCTCAGTTTAAGTTCGGAGATATGCTTTCAGTTCGAAAAGTGACCTTTCTTGGAAAGCCCTTATACACCCATTGGGCTGTATATGTGGGGTCAGGTCATGTTGATGGACTGAATAAGAAAAAAAATGATGAGGAGATTTTCCATATTACTGGTAAGCCAGATTTTAATGACTGGAAATCTACTAAAATAAAAGACATTAAATGCCTCAAGATCTCAGCAGAGGAGGGTAAAACAATAGCACAAACATCAGCATCAGTTTTACTTATTACTATTTTGTCTTTGAGTCATACATTTAAAAAAAGAAGTCGAGAGGTATAAACAGTTAGGTTTACATGTATATAATACATGTACGTGTGTACAAAAGTTAACATACACTGCATTTTCTCTATATAATATATTTTCTACAATGTGATAAAACAATGATTCTCTTCATGTTTTTTTTTTCATTAACATACTAACAAATAACTGTCCTTATTACAAAGTCAGTATTTTCCATTTAGCATTGCTATGATTAGGAATCATCTTATTTGTTTGTTGATTTTAAAGTTTGAAAAACCTGGTAAACAATAGTGTACCTTACATTTAATGCATGATAAGCAATGTAAAACTATGTGTTATAACCATGTTTTGTACAAATGAAATAACATCTCTTGTTCTACCTCAATAGGTCCCATTTCATTGAAGAAACTTTCTGACTGTGTTTTTGATAAAATAAAGAAAGTAAACTTTATTAAGGACAACTACCTTGACGAGAGAGGATATGCTGCCCAAACAAATGACACAATTATAAACCAAATTAATAGCTTGCATAATCACTGTGGCATGTGGTGGCCAACATCAAACAACTGCGAGCAAATAGCCACCTTAATTCGTTATGGAAAGAAACACTGTGAACAGGTAAGGACTGTCTGGTCAAAAGGAATAAAGTTTGTTACTTTCATAATGAGTGTAATTAAAATTTTATTTATTAGAATAAATCCCTGTTAATATAGCATGAGCAGTGTTGGTGTAATCAGTTAGAAAGTAACTAGTTATTGTTTTTAAATTACTCATCCACTGAAAAGTAATAAATTACTGTTTATTTTTAGGTAATTTGATTACATTTACTTTTTATGAAATTGCCTTAAATACACTGAATTAATTCAACAGTTCTGTATAAATCAATTCAGAGAAGCAGAGTGATTGTATTGTTTTTGTTATTGCAGAATAAATTTCAACTAATAAAAGTTATGTCTATCAAGACAATTGAACTAAGCTTATAAGAAAGAGGAATCCATTGAAAAAGTAGTTCATGAAAATATAAGGTCCAAATCAGTCTCTATGTTTGAATAAAAGTTTCATTAATTTAACATTTTTATACATAATTTAACCTTTTCTAAGCATGTCTTTAAGCATGTCCAGATTTTACTCAAATGTAAAGAAATAAGTTTAATTTCTATCATATGTGCACTAACTTTTGTAAGGATTTTAAGTAGCATTGGGTCACGTAAATAAATTTCTTCTTGAATAATTTATTTACTTTTCAGACAAAGTATTTAAACCATTTTTGAAAACTAATTTAAACACAGTTTTAATGATGTAATGAGTAATTAATTACTTTTTAAAGTTACCCAACACTGATTATCAAAACTGTTAAGATGTTTAAAAAAATTGATGTTTTAAAAAAAAAGTTTTTGTCTGATGAAAAAAAGAAATATAGTCATGTTGTTGTTTTCTTCATTTATCAGAATGATGCCTGGTCTGGAATATTGATGAAAAAGTATCTAGAGAAAAAAAATAAGGCCAAAACAAGCAAACGGTCTCTCTCATTCCTAATTGAGCATAGCTCAAATTTGGCTGCGGCTGCAGCCTAACATTGATCTTGACCTGTGTTTCTGCTTTATTCTCACTAATAATTGCATATTAAACTATATAATAAAAAATAAGCATGCATGAAATATGTTGTCTGTCACATTTGTTCATTTAATTGATTTTCCCCTGTAAACAGCAAACTGTTTTTTTTTTTATTTAAATTAGAAATACTCACAAAACACCAGCATGAAGCGCCAAAGGAACAAGGGGAAATATGGTGCAGGTGCAAATGCAAATCCTAGTATTGTAGACTCCCGTTTTATTGCAGTAAATTTTGAACTAATAATAAAATAAAATTAAATGTTTTTTCCTTAAAGCAATCAAATTAATCCACCAATGGGTCCAGAAAATAATCATATTTGTGGTTTGAAATAATCAATGTACTCACCCCTCTGGCAGATTACTTAGCTTGTTTTAGGATAAAACTCACTTAATTTTAATTTATTAGTTTTTAAAACGAAACAATATTTTTCATATGTCTAGAAAATTCTTCTTGATTTTGGAATTGGTCTTGAATGTAAATAAAAAAAAAAAGGTTATGCAAAGTGATGCTCTTCCGTTCCCACACCTTTGATAAACTTTTTAGTTGGGAGCACCAGTGTTAAAATGATGAGATTACACAGGGATCCTTTTGTTTAGCAAATGGTTCTAGATTGTCCATTGCCACTGTCGATGTGGCAATCATAAGTGACAAATTGACACTTTAAATACATTTTTTACATATTTTAAACATTCAATTCAATTCAGCTTTATTTGTATAGCGCTTTTCAAATCAGCGCCTTTTAAGAACATGCTCAACAGTACTTCAATGTTAGTGGAAAATGGATGTTTTTAAAATATCAGTATCGATAGTACTGAATTCCAGTATAGTCACAACCTTAGGTGCAAGTGTCGGGAATTGTACACCAGGTGGAGTTTATTGATTATTCAGCCAGAATGAGAGTACACAGTAGTCAACATTTAAAGTGGATCACCTTTGATAAAAGTTGTCCTAAAATGACTGAACAACACCAACTCTTGTCTTTGGACAACTTTGAAAAGCATTTTTAATTTACTCCGAATGTTGACTACCGTAGTTCCTATCCATATCGGTCCTTTAAAGGGAGCAAGTGTTCATTTTCCTTTGGTGTTAATATGCAATGTTACTACAGAAGAGTCATGCTTAAAATAGGAAAACTATTGAAACTCTTTGGTCACTTTGAATGAGATGCTAATAGTCTAATCCAGGGGTGGGCAAACTCGGTCCTGAAGGGCCGGTGTCCTGCACAGTTTAGCTCCAACTCTAATCAAACACACCTGCTTGTAGATTCTAGTGATCTTGAAGACACTGATTAGCTTGTTCAGGTGTGTTTGACTAGTGTTGGAACAAAGCTCTGCAGGGACACCGGCCCTCGAGGATCAAGTTTGCCCATCCCTGGTCTAATCTGATTCAATGAACTATGCTAAGCTAAGCTAAGATTGCTTCTGCCAGAGATCAGCTGAATGGATTTAAAAAGTGGTAAAACTCACCTGTGTAGCTCTTAAAAATAGTTTAATTCCAACAAAAGTGTATTATTTTCCTTTAATGAAACCCTGTGCCTCAGGGATTTTTCACTCCTCAGGGATTCCCGTAAGTCAAAATTACTTAAGGCTTTTAATGCAACCGTGCCCAGACTACAGCTTTAACATTTACTGCATATTGACCGGCAAGATCTTCTGATAGGAAAAACCCCAGAAGAAAGGAAAGACGGTGTCAGTGAAGGTGGCTGTGAATGTGTGTAGATGTGTGTCTGTTGCAGGATCAGAGAAACTCACAGTTCCTTCATCACAGTCCAGCTCAACCTTCACACACTCTAGCTTCTGTGTGACAGTGAAACAAGTGGACACAGTGGAGTTCAGTGAATCCTGTGGAGGATTCTCATAATACTCCACACTCCAGACATTAGTGTCATAGAAATCACGGCCCTTCCTTTGGTTGGATGCTGTCGTCACTCCCAGATTCCAGTAAAAACTGTAGCTCACCTCCACAACCCAGCTGTGTTTCCCTGATCTAAATCCCTCCGAGCCCAACACACACGGAAAACGGTCGAATCTCTCAGGATTATTAGGAAACTGACGTTTGTCCTCGCTCTCTCTGACGCTGGTCAGATCATCAGACAGGATGAGATGTGGATGTGCAGTGTTTGGGTCTAGAATCACAGGAGCTGAACAGAGGCAATAGAAAACAGATATTACTATTACTCTTACTAAAAGCTGTTTTACTACTCTCACTATTATTTAAAACTGTATTATTATGACACAATTAGATCATCTTCCTCTGATAAAAGTCATGGTTATAAGTAGAATAGCAAAGTCCACTAAAGGAGGTCGAGAATTTTCATATATGGACCCTTAAATCTGGAATATCTTTCCTGATAATGTCCGAGGCTCAGACACTCAAAAAAGCTTTGTAAAGCTGCTTTAAACTGATTATAAAAAGCGCTATAAAAATACACTTGAATTGAACTAATTATTAGTTACATTATTATTTAACTGCATCAGATGTAAACATTAAAGTCCATGTGAAATCAAAATTAAAGCTTTTAAATGTTAGTATCAATGTGTTAGTCTTCAGTTAAACTGGTATCGGGTCTGTGACGTCATCGACTTTCGCTTAAGGATTTAAAGGGCTAGTATTGCACCAGACCCCCTTAAGGGGTTTCATTTGAAAGTGTAGAATCGATATTTTATGCACATATGCATCACTTTGGTTTTTATTCTACTGTACAAAAGTTATTTACACTTAAATAAACAGTATCTTGGATACCCGAGCTGGGTATTGAGTATTGGTTCATTTTCATATTTTTTATATGGTTCATATATAACACATGTACAAGTTATAGCTCAAATGAAAGCTCTAGCCGGTGCTCATACGGTTCTAGCATTCTTTTTACTGAATTACATTTCCATATCAAACAGTTGCCGAATGAATCGCCGTGTTTCCATGGCGCAGAAGTGAAAACAATACATTTATGATCACTAAGCAGCCCCAGATAGCACAGACAGCTGTCATCTCTTACCTTACGCTGTGTGCTTTAGGGCCATTCTCCTCTGTTTTTGAGGTGATGTGCATAAGTAATGCTTTTATATGTCTGACGTGGTCCAAATTCAGTGAATTATGTTTGATCAAGCAAAAGAAAAGTGAAATATGAAAACAATGATCGCTCCCTGTGGCTTGTACAGCACCTCTCATCAGTTGGAATACAATAACTTTTGCACAGATTATGGTGGAGACATTTTTCTTTTTTCCTATGATTACAGACATGTGCAGGAACCACCAACATTAATTACAGCATGCTAGACCACACAGAACCTAAAAGGTAAACTTTCACATTTGAGTTTATAAAAAAAAAAAAAAAAAGCACCTCTTTTTTTTTTAGGTGTTTATTATAACACAGACGACATATACAGTTATTTTAAACACTTTCAGAAGTGTTCTATGAAAATTCAAAGGGTTTTCTTTAAAATGATACCAAATTTTTGCATTTACACCTCTGCATGTGGATTTGGGAAGCTTTTAAATTTGAGTAGGCAAAATCCAGGTGGAAATCCCAAAATAGCAGCAGAGTTTAAATGGTTAATGGTGCTTTTTGAAAGTTTTTAACTCTTCTAAAAGCATAAAATATAATACGTTTGCAGATACTTACAAAACAAGTCAAGATAATCGGCACACTGTAACTGTAGCTCTCAAAAGAATCATTTAATTGGGTAAATTTGTCTTTTGAGAGCTAAAGCAGCAGCTCGTCAGTTTTTTTAAAAACATTTAGTATTGTGTCTGGCTTGATCAAGCACCTGGCTTTAAGATTTACCTAGATGTGCACACAATGATGTTTTCTTTTGCAGAAATTTAAAAGACATGCTAATTAGTTTTTTAACAACTGGTTTCATTTTTTTAATATGATATGGCAGGCTTTAGGGGTAAACTCCTCAACCATCTATCTGTTCTTGTTCTCAGTGTTTCCTGCTTTATATAAATTACAGTGATCAACAGCCCCTTTCACATATACAGACCTTCAATTTTCTGAAAAGGTTTGTATGTGTGGACAGCCCCTTTTTGAAAATACCGGTAAATTCGTTCTGGCAATTTTACGGAAAGAGAAGTTGTAACATTACCGGTAATTTGCCGGAATGCTCCGCTGTGTGAAAGCAGAAGGATGATTGCCGGAAAGAGTCTTCATGTTTAGAATGTGCTGACGTGAGACGTCTACTTTAGCCAATCACAACACTCAGACACATTCACGTCTGCGTGGTTTATGAAGATAAAAGCCTTTGAATATTTTCCCAGACACATTTAGCTGCTAGATGTTAGTCAGATCACGTTTATATGTTCCTTCTTAATGCCAACTGTGTAAATAATTATCCATAAGATGCTTATGATAAGCCGTTGTTTGTTTACCTTCAAGCTATGCTTCCTTCAGCTGCTTGACGTGTCGTGTGTGCACGTGAAGCAACCGGTGAGCGCCAGCACACACACATAATATAAACATCTCGACATGCAAAAGTGTTTCTCTATACGTTTTCATCGAAGTTGTTCACAACATTTATTCATCCACAGAGTTTGTGATGTAGTCATGTTTACAAATACAAGTGCAGCCGTTTAGAGGTTATTTCTGGTTAATGATTTACCGCTATTTTGGAATGGATGCGTGAATGATTTTTTCCGGAAAAATGACGTAATGTCTGTGCCTGTGTGAACAGCGCTTTATTAAATTTAACAGTAAAGTTGTTCAGGAAATTTTCCGGCATCATTGTAAGTAGTTAATGTTTCTCGTGGTCAGGAAAAAAAAGTTATGAATTAAGACGTGTAAATGTGTATATTTCAAAAGCAAACCAATTTTTTTAAATGCCACAAAAAAATTATCATAAATTTGGAGAACGCACAACAAAATCAGTAATTCTAGCCACAAAAGTAAGATGTTTTTGTGAGGGATTGGTTAGTAGAGCTTTCTGCTTTATGAAACTTGTTGCCATCCCGGACGAGCCCCCAATTTTTGTGACCTCAAAAAATGTCATACTATCATGACTATAACCCCACCTACTCCAAAGAGGTACTAAACTGCAGTGGAAAAGTGCTATTATATGATTAGCATATATGATAATATATGCTCTCTTTGGGTCAAACACACATATTCAGAAATACAGAGGCAACCATCAAAGATTAAATAAACACATGCAAATCCTCATCCATTAGAGTTAAGATCACATTTTAACCATTAAACACAGCAAAGACCACAACTAATATGGTCTTCAGAACCAGCTGAGAAAGAGCAAAACTAGTAGTGTAGACTCTTACTGTAGTGGACGATGTCCTGCATCTTCTTCCACACTCTGTACTGCAGGTTCCCCAAGTACTGAGACACATTAATCAAAGCTCCAGAAGGGATATGTGGGTCTGGAAACAAAGACTGGAACCTGGAAGAACATTCAGGAGTCAGAACGGCCGTGGCTTTGGCCTCAGAAGCAGAGAGAGCAGAGACAGCAGCAGATCACTCACCTTTCCATTGACACTAGAAAATCCTGCAAAGCAAATATATATGATCATTAACAACTCAATCAATCAATCAATCGATCAATTACTCAATGAATACCAGACCTTTATGAAGCAGATGTCATTGTTTTTCAGCATCTGCTCTGTGCGCTTGATTGTGTGTGCAGTTTCAAAGATGCGCGTGTGCATCTCATTCAGTTTCCTCTTCATCATCTGCTTATTCTGCTCCTCTTCGTCCTTCAGAGCAGAGATTGTAGCAGCTTCTTCATCACGGAGAAACTGATGAAGCTTCCCAAACTGGAGTTTAATCTGAATCTCGGTGTGCTTAGTTTGAGCCTTAAAGCAAATCATATAAATCAACACCTCAGATAATGAACATTGGAAATAAGTGAAGAAACATTTCATAGAACAGATGCAGAGCAGATTATTGACATCAGTTTACTGTGTAAATATGTGCATCAATGATAAAGCTGTAAAGAATGGCTGTGTTTGCTCACCGTGGCGTGCTGAATGGTTTTCTCAAACTCTTCTTTACTGTTTTTGTATTGTTTTAGTCTCCCTTTTAAGGACTTCATTGCTGTTTCGATATCCTGGAATTGAGAAAAAATAAAAGTGCACAAAACAACAGCTTCAACTCAGAGAAAACAGTGAAATGGTCTTTCAATGGAAGCAGTTTGTATTTTCTTCATTACATTTTAGCACAGTTGTGTACGTGTATACTAGGGGTGTCAAAATTAATTGTTTCTTCGGTGCACCGCGATGCAGATGCAGACAATTCGGTATCGGTTCAGTAATAATCATAACCGGTTATTATGCACTGACGTCATTTATCTCCTGTGCGCTCTGTCGCGAGGGAGGTAAGCGCGAGTATTTACAACACTCAGCCAGCTCAGGGCTGGCCCGTGGCATAGGCACCATAGGCAAATGCTAAGGGCGCTGTATATCCAGGGGGGCGCCAGAAAGGAACGCGGTTCAGTTGGTTTTGTTTTCGATATTCTTGACACACATTCAGTTATAGACGGCAATAACTCAAAAACCTCTTACCCTAAAAAGATCTAAAGTTTGTTTCCTACAAAAAGACAAAGCTGGTTGTGTTTCACAGCTGTCTTTTTATTTTTTTCGCTCGATATTACGACCACTGCTCCGTTTAAGCCCTCGCAATATTTGTTTAGCCGGGAGAGCTCGCGCTGAGAGGAGCTTTCAGCAAGGGACCGTCGGAAAAGTGCTTCTTTTTTTCGTTTTTTTTTTTCGTTTTTCTGCTCCGCTCAGCGCGAGCTCTCCCTGTTGCAAGGGCTTAAGTGTGTGCGTTTGTTTGTTTCTTTGGTGCTGTCTATGTTTGTGTATGTGTTTGAATGAGAGACAGTGTGGTGCTGTGTGTTTATACAGAAAACTTGTTATAGCCTCCCCCCAAAATATAACACTGTATTGGAAAGCATCGTCAATGCACCGAGATATCGAATTGAACCGAAAGCATGATAATCGTAACCGAACCGAACCGTGAGACCAGTATAGGTTCACACCTCTAGTGTATACCATAATAAAACAAATCAGAAATCAAAGCAATGAATTATAAGATGAGGTAAATCCCATTGTAAATCATACCCATTGTAGATACACAGATAGAACCCTTAAAGGACGTTCAAGATGAAAAGCAACCCGAACTATGAATATACTCAAACCACTCTCTTCTATTGCAAGTAATAATGTAGCCTACACTCTTTTTAATTTTTTAATTATCAATATTGTGTGTTTTAAAAAATAATGTTTTTTTTACAATGTGGATGTCATAATTGTAAGATTTTTGTATTATTTGAATTGTTAAATATTCCGCATTTACAAAAAAAAAAAAAACTTTTATTAACGTGAATAAAAGTTTTTGTTCACATTGGTCAAGCTAAGGCGAGGCAGTGGTGCAGTAGGTAGTGCTATCGCCTCACAGCAAGAAGGTTGCTGGGTCGAACCTCGGCTCAGTTGGTGTTTCTTTGTGGAGTTTGCATGTTCTTTCTGCCTTCGCGTGGGTTTCCTCCGGGTGCTCCGGTTTCCCCCACAGTCCAAAGACATGCGGTACAGGTGAATTGGGTTGGCTAAATTGTCCATAGTGTATGTGTGTGTGAATGTGTGTGTGGATGTTTCCCAGAGATGGGTTGCCGCTGGAAGGGCACCCGCTGCGTAAAAACTTGCTGGATAAGTTGGCAGTTCATTCCGCTGTGGCGACCCCGGATTAATAAAAGGACTAAGCCGACAAGAAAATGAATGAATGGTCAAGTTAACCTCCATGAACTATCTATATATTATTTATATAAATACATAAACCAAGTCTGAGAGTTTTAGTTTTTTGGCAGTTTATTTCACATTTCTTGTTTGTAAAGTCTAAATACAAATAAAAAGTAAACACTATTTTTTTATTGTTTTTATTTTAAAAAACTAAAAGTTATAAGAGCCTAGAGGTATTATTCAATTTGCATATTCAGTTAGCAGAGATTTGTAGGTACAGACATCCATTGTGTCTTTGAGTTTTTACTATTGCCCATATCGATGTCGGAATTATGTCGTATCTATCGACTGACACTAATAAATATATCGTGATATACATTTTTGCCATATTGTCCAGCCCTAGGTTTTGGCCACTTCCAGGCTGGTTTCCAGCCAATTCGAGCCGTACCCATACCGTAGCCCAGCCAAAACCAGCTATGTCCAGCTTAAACCATGCTGGTCAAAATGGTCTTAGCTGGTCATTTTCACACCAGGCTGGAAATTGCTGGAAACTAGCCTGAAAGTGGCCAAAACCCAGCTTAGGTTGGTTTAAGCTGTTTTTTTTTTTCAGTAGGGATACCTCAAAATTAGGAAAAACTTGGTACAGTTGCCAACTTTATAGAAAAAAATGTGTATGGATGTGAATGTTTACATTTATCATGTGAATAGACATGTTTAATGAGGTATCCCAGCCCACATGAGTTTTAAATTGTTTATTGTTTATTTTAATTGTGATTAACATTACTTTAAATCCCTTTTAACATGTTCTAATTCAATGTAATTTGACAGAAAAGTATATTGTTATGAGAATAATGCTACTACTTGTACATAAAGAATACATAAGCTGCGTCCCAAATCGCATACTTATGCACTATTCTACGCCATTTTGTAGTATAAATAGTGTAAGTAGTGTGTTCACACTGAAAACTATAAAAATAATAAGTGCACTTTAATTTCCCGGATGATGCACTCATTCAGCCGCTAAAATGAAGTGTGTAATGATGGACACTTCACGCACTCAACGGCCGCAGGTTTGCTCGCGTAGCGGAAGGGGCGGAGCTATCGGACGCACATGTTGAATAACTTTATTTATTTTGGATGGTGAGAACAAAATTCTTCTACGAGAGTGATTATTGCGCCTCCCGATGGTGAATGCGGCAACACTCACGGCAGGTAATATTTGATAATTCGGTCGTTTATTTCACTGATTTGGCAAATGTCAAACGTCATCAGGGAAACGGTTTGAATTTCCGCTTAGTAAAAAAACATTAGTGTGCCATTTGGGACGCCACTACATACATGTACTATCCTGTTGAGTGTGTAAGTGCATAAGTACATAGTGCATGAGTGCATAGTGTATAGTGTGCCATTTGGGACGCAGCTTTAGAGTTTTTTTCCACAACACGCCATCAGTCGGCCATATTGGAGAGCAAACATAGCCAGATTTTTTTTTTTTTTTTTTTACAAAATTTGAACATTTTGCTGATTTTTAGTGCTAAAAAATCATCAATTATTGTCATATTTTGGTATGTTTCAGTTTATTTAGTGTAAAATTACTACAGTCTGACAACATTATAAAAGATTAAGCAGAAAGAGTCTATTCAGTTTATCAAAAGATTACACATTTCCTGCACATTAAGTACTTCTCTGTATGATTTAACAGCTTCCACATATTTTCCAAGTGGTTCAGACAACATAATAAGGAGAATAGCGCATTCTGTAGTATACTGGAATGCTCTTGGACTCCAAAATCTAGACAAAAAAAAAATAAATAAATAAAATAATAATAATAATAATAACTCAAAACTTGGAAAAAATGTGCATGGTTGTGACAAAATCAATGTTTACATTTACTTTTTAGAGTTTATTGAATCATCTGTGAACTATTTTGCTGATTATTAGCGTTTTTATTTAGCTAATAATTAGATATTAATATCATATTTTGGCATGTTTAATTTTATTTAGTGTAACGTTACTACAGACTGCCAAAAATTATAACAAATTAAGCAGAAAAAAAGCCTATTAAATTCAGTTTATCAAACTATTACTGTATGCACACATTTTACCACATGGTTTAGACAACATTAAACAGGGAAAAAGACGTAATCAGTAGTGAATTCAAGTCCTGTTGGACACAAAAATCGGCAGTGAATAAAACATCCCTACTGAAAAAAACAGCTTAAACCAGCCTAGGCTGGTTTTAGAGGGGTTTTGGCCACTTTCAGGGTGGTTTACAGCCTGGTCAGGCTGGGAGTTGTCTAGCTAAAACCAGCTTGACTAGCCTAGCCAGGCTGGTAGCCCAGCCAAAACCAGCTATGTCCAGCTTAAACCAGGCTGGTAAAAATGGTTTAAGCTGGTCATTTTCCAGCCTGACCAGCTAAAACCAGACTGGAAATGGCTGGAAACCAACCTGAAAGTGGCAAAAACCCCTCTAAAACCAGCCTGGGCAACCAGATAAAACCAGCTAAGGTTGGTTTAAGCTGTTTTTTTTCAGTAGGGATACCTCAAAATGTGGAAAAACTTGGTACAGTAGCCAACTTTATAGAAAAAAATTTGTATGGATGTGAATGTTTACATTTATCATGTGAATAGACATGTTTAATGAGGTATCCCAGCCCACATGAGTATTTAAATAGTTTATTTTATTTTGTTTATATCAATTGTGATTAACATTACTTTAAATCCCTAATAACATGTTCTTATTCAATGTAATTTGACAGTAAATTACATTGTTAAAAGAAACATGCTACAACTTGTATATAAAGAATACTTAACTTAGTGTTTTCACGACGCGCCATCAGTCGGCCATATTGGAGAGCAAACATTGCCGAATTTTGCTTTTACAAAATTTTTACATTTTGCTGATTTTTTTAGAGCTAAAAATTATCAATTATTGTCATATTTTGGTATGTTTCAGTTTAATTAGTGTTACGTTACTACATACTAGTAAAAAAGCATAAAAGAGCCTAAATTCAGTTTATCTGTAGATTACACATTTTCCTGCACACGAAGTACTTCTCTGTATGATTAAGCAGCTTCCACGTGTCTACGAAGTGGTTTAGACAACATAAATAAGGAGAAATAATGTATTTAGTAGCAGAATACAACGCTTTACACCTTTTGTTTACATCCGAGTAACACGAAACATTGGTCTTCTTACCTTATATGCTTGAACCAGTTCACCGATGGGTCTGAATGTGTGCTGGTCGTGTTGGTGTGAGGTTACACACACTAAACACACAGGCTGTTTGTCCTCCAAACAGAAGAGTTTGAGTTTTTTATTATGTAAACTGCAGATCTCCTCTGGTTTCTCTTTTCTCTCCTTAGAAAACGACTCGCAGACGTTTTTCAGCACTAGATTAGACAGCGGCTCGTGAGCGGATATTCTCCTGCAGACAGCACACTGCTGAGTGCCCTTAGTCCTCCAGAAGTGCTGAAGACACTCCCTACAGAAACTGTGACTGCAGGACAAAATAACAGGATCCTTGAAGACTTCTTGACACACAGGACAAGATAAATCCTCTTCAGAGAGCGAAGACATCTTCACCGCCTCTGTATCCATTGTAATAACGCTCTAAACTGAACGTGTTTTCTTCTTCGGTCAGTGATTTTTGCCTTCAGATGTTGTAGAGTTGCTCAAAGTGAGTTCGAGGTGGAAAAAACGACAGCCTCTCCCTTAGACCACAGACTTAAAAGCGAAATACCCCCACCCATCTCCACATCCGGTCACACCTGGTAATATTCAGATGAGTTTTGAGTCAGTTTTGGTCGAAGGACGAGGGAACGCGCACCTCCAAGTGGGAGGGACTTATGGTGCGGGTAGTTTTTGTTAATGTATATTAATTTCTTTTAATTGTCAATGCTTGAACAATAACACAAATGCATTTAAATTACACAAAAACACTGACACAACAATCTATTCACATTCACATCTTCACATTATGGCCATTTTATTTATTTTTATTTTTTTTCTACAGAGAAATAGTATTTTTGTTGTATTCATTATTTTATTTGAATGGCCAAAACAGTGTATACAATACCCTATGTACTGTAAATATACAATATCAAATAGTCATCCCTACCATTGAAAACCCATATAAATAATGAAAGTAAAAGATACAAGAAAACACACACACACACACACACACACACACACACACACACACTCTCTCTATAAAAAAATTGAGTTATTTCTTTAACCCAATGGTTGAGTTAAACATATTTGGTGCTTTGTTGGGTTATTTTTAACCTTTATTCGATTATTTAAAAATAACTCAACTAGTTGAGGTAAATATTTAGTCCTTTGTTGGGTTATTTATAACCTTTATTTGGTTATTTATTTAATAACTCAACCAGTTGGGTTAAAAAATTTTAATTCAACAGTCAACTGATTTAACTGACTCAAAACAGCTGTATTATTATGTGTGCGTAATGTTGATTTGCGTGATAAAATTTATTTAAGCTATAACGCAATGACATTGTTGTTTTTATTTTTATATCAAATTACCTCTCCTTGTCGTGTTTTTATATCTGTTTTACCACCCAAAACTATCTTTTAGATGCGTTTGGATGTGGCTTTAAAGTATTGTACACTGTGGACACTGAGTGAAGCCTGCTGCAGCTGCTGGACAGTCTCTACAGCACACAGAGCTCCATATTCTGCACAATCAATACATGCTTTTCTGCTTGCACAGTTTATAACTGTCTGCACTTTGTCCTGTTTCTTCGCCCTGCTGAAAAATCCAGCTTAAACCAGCCTAAGCTGGTTGACTGGTTTTAGCTGGTCGACCAGGCTGGTTTTAGAGGGGTTTTGGCCACTTCCAGGCTGGTTTCCAGCCATTTCCAGCCTGGTCTTAGCTGGTCAGGCTGGGAGATGACCAGCTAAAACCAGCTTGACCAGCCTAGCCAAGCTGGAAGTCCAGCCAAAACCAGCTATATCCAGCTTAAACCAGGCTGGTCAAGCTGGTTTTAGTGGCCAAAACCCCTCTAAAACCAGCCTGGTCGACCAGCTAAAACCAGCCAACCAGCCTAGGCTGGTTTAAGCTGGATTTTTCCAGCAGGGCGTTGTTTGTGGTTCTTTATTTATTTTAACAAAAGTGTCTGGAACTAAAATGTAATGAAAAAAAAGCATTTTCAATATTTTTTAATATTTTATGTTATTTATTTACACAGCCATAATTATAAAATTAGTCGTAGTAGTAATCGTAGCAATAGTAATACCAGAATGGTAAAAAATCCATTAAATCAAAATAACCCAATACATTGGATTAAAATAACCCATAGTTGGGTAGGTGCTTTAATAACCTATAGTTGTTGTTTTTTTAACCCAACTGTTTTAACAGAGCACTAACACATACATAGAGATATAGACACAAAGACTACTCACAGTTATTTGCATCCAAAACAAAAGTGCTCTTTGACATAGGCCTAATATAGGTGCGTGTACTGTGTACATTTGTAATAAACATATGCATATATTTGAGAAAATGTTTAACATAAATACACACTGTAAAAAATTCTGGTTGCCTTAATTTTTTAAGCTGAATCAAATTAACCCTATGAGTCCAGTGAACTTAAAACAGTTAACTTAACTTATAAAATTAAGTTAGAGTATGATTACCTTAGTTTAATAAGTTACAATGCAATAAAAACATTCACTGTCAGGACTAATTGACCATATCATTTTTACAGTGTAATTATGTGATACAGATTATATATATATATATATATATATATATATATATATATATATATATATATATATATATATATATATATATATATATATATATATAATATATATATATATATATATATATATATATATATATATATATATATACAGTTAAAGTCTGAATTATTAGCCCCGTTTATTTTTTCCCCAATTTCTGTTTAACGGAGAGCAGATTTTTTTCAACACATTTCCAATCAAACTCATCTCTAATAACTGATTTATTTTATCTTTGACATGATGACAGTAAATAATATTAGACTAGATATTCTTCAAGACACTTCTATACAGCTTAAAGTGACATTTAAAGGCTTAACTAGTTTAATTAGGGTAACTAGGCAGGTTAGGGTAATTAGGCAATGTATTGTATAACGATGGTTTGTTCTGTAAACAATCAAAAAATAAATAGCTAAAAGGGGCTAATAATTTTGACCTTAAAATGTATATTAAAAAACTAAAAACTGCTTTTATTCTTGCCCAAATAAAACAAATAAGACTTTCTCCAGAAGATAAAACATTATCAGAAACATTGTGAAAATTTCATTGCCCTGTTAAACATCATTTGGGAGATATTTAAAATAGGAAAAAAAAAAATCAAAGGGGGGCAAATAATTATGACTTTAACAGTACATATATATACATATATGCAAAAAAAGTTCATTATTATTATTATAACCAAACAACTCATTTGCATATGTAAATACTTAGCGTGCATTTATTATAAATATTGTCTTTGTTGAGCATCTTTGAAACTAATATTTAAGCACTTATTCATGTGAATGTTTTACGCTATTAGTAATGATCTTAATCTTTACTACATCTTATAGTAAACAATTTAATTTAACAACTCATTTGCATATAATAGCTAGAGCGCATTAATTATAAGTATTGAGTTAGTTGAGCATCTTTGAATTAAATGTTTAAGCTCTTATATTTAATTGTTATTATTATTATTATCATTATTATCATCATTATTAATTTATTTGATGGTCAATATACTTAAATGCGTTATGTTAACTTAATGGATTTGTGTTGGGACCAAGGCAAGGCAAGGCAAGTTTATTTATATAGCACATTTCATACACAGTGGCAATTCAAAGTGCTTTACATAAACAAGAATAAAAGAAACAAGTAAAATAAAAATAAAAACAAATAATAAAAATGCGTAAAAACAAAACAAAACATAAAAACAGGTAAAATGTGATATAAAAGAATGAAGAAGAAGAGAAAACATGGATGAATTGTGTGGAATCCTGCATTTCGTTCATTCGTACATTTCGTACATTTCGTGCATTTTGTACAATGTGACAAAATGACTTGTTTTTGCATTTGTTTTTAGCTGACCTGCCCATTTCGAGCAGTTTCAAACCCTCCTAATCTGCACCCTGGTCTTGGGTTTTGGGTGGAGTAATGGGTGAGCAGTCGTGTTTCTCTCTCTGTGTCTGTGAGATTGTTCCCTTAGATGTTGTTGTCGTTGTTGTAAATCAGTTGTTTGATCTAAAAGTTGAGGTTATCCAGCTCCACAGGCCTCTGTCTATCTGCTGTCCTGCTGTGTAGTGATATGGAAGTCCATCATCTGTGCAGGGGAGATGAAAAGGCATGCTTGAGCATGTTCTTCTCTGACCATCAGCATGGGCCATCAGTAACAAAAAGGTGTGAATTACGGGGGGTTTGGCCGGTTTGTATGGCGAGCCATTTAAAGTTTTATTCATTCTCAGGGTATGCATTCATTATATCAACAATTCAGTTCTTGACTGAAACAAAATCTGCATTGCTGATATCCACAATCAAATTGTTGACATCAAAAATCTGCATTCTTGATATCGATAATTAAATGATGAATATCAAAAATCAGCATTCTTGATATCGACAATGTAATTATTAATATAAAAAATCAGCATACTTGATGTCTTCAATCAAATTATTAATATCAGAAATCAGCATTCTTGATGTCTACAATCAAATTATTAATATCAGAAATCAGCATTCTTGATATCAATGAAAATCTTGATATAAAAAAATCAGCATTCTTGATATCGACAATCAAATTATGAAAATCAAAAATCTGCATTCTTAATATGGATAATTAAATTATGATTATCAAAAATCAGCATACTTCATATCGACAAACAAATTATTAATATCAGAAATCAGCATTCTTGATATCGTCAATGAAACTCTTGATATTAAAAATCAGCATTCTAGATATCGACAATCAAATTCTTGATATAAAAAATCAGCACTCTTGATATCGACAATCAAATAATTAACATCAAAAATTTGCATTCTTAATATTGACAATCAAATTCTTGACATGAAAAATCAGCATTCTTGATATCGACAATCAAATTATTAATATCAAAAATCAGCATTCTTGATATCGACAATTAAATTATTAAAATAAAAAATCAGTATTCTTGATATCGACAATCAAATTCTTGACATCAAAAATCAGCATTCTTGATGTCTACAATCAAATTATTAATATCAAATATCAGCATTCTTAATATCGATAATCAAATTATTAATATAAAAAAATCAGCTTTCTTGATATCGATAATCAAATGCTTGATATCAAAAATCAGCATTCTTGATATCGACAATCAAATTCTTGATATCAAAAATCAGCATTCTTGATATCGACAATCAAATTCTTGATATCAAAAATCAGCACTCTTGATATCGACAGTCAAATAATTAATATCAAAAATCAGCATTCTTAAAATTGACATTCAAATTGATATCAAAAATCAGCATTCTTAATATCGACAATCAAATTATTGATTTCAAAAATCAGCATTCTTGATATCGACAATTAAATTATTAAAATAAAAAATCAGTATTCTTGATATCGACAATCAAATTCTTGACATCAAAAATCAGCATTCTTGATGTCTACAATCAAATTATTAATATCAAATATCAGCATTCTTAATATCGATAATCAAATTATTAATATAAAAAAATCAGCATTCTTGATATCGATAATCAAATGCTTGATATCAAAAATCAGCATTCTTGATATTGACAATCACATTCTTGACATCAAAAATCAGCATTCTTGATATCGACAATCAAATTCTTGATATCAAAAATCAGCATTCTTGATATCGACAATCAAATTCTTGATATCAAAAATCAGCATTCTTGATATCGACAGTCAAATTGATATCAAAAATCAGCATTCTTAATATTGACATTTAAATTATTAATATCAAAAATCAGCATTCTTGATATCAACAATCAAATTCTCGATATTAGAAATTACATTTCTGATATCAACAGTGGAATTTTCAATATCAACAATTGTATTTTCACTACTTAAATGTCTCCATAAGCGGCCATTCAAATTTAATTGTTGATATCAAGAATGGATTTCTTTTGATTGAAGAATTGATTGATTGATCGACAATTTCATATAAAAGTTGTAACTCTAGACATCAGGAATTACATCTAATGTATTTTCACACATAACATTCGTCATTTCTCATATCTGAAAATGCATTTCTGATATAAAAATAAAGTATGATAACTAAAATGGCTTTCTTCACTAGCAACAATCGCGTTCTTGATATCATAACTGCACATTTTTATTCAACATTTGAAATCAAGAATGTATAGAATAACAACTGCACCACATGTAAACTAACAACAGAATAAAGGCTTTTACAAGTAAGAATTGCATTTGTATATGTACAATTGAATATTGACCGTGTTGGGCAAGCTACTTGAAAAATGCTTAGAAAAAGTGGTTAGCACGATCACCTAACAGCAAGAACGTCTCTAGTTCAAGTCTCAGCTGGGTCAGTTAGCATTTCTGTGTGGAGTTTGAATGTTCTCCCCATGTTGGTGTGGGTTTCATCCGGGTGTTCCGGTTTCCCCCTACAGTCCAAACACATGCACTACAGGGGAATTAATGAACTACATTGGCCATAGTGTATGAGTGTGAATGAGAGTGTATGGGTGTTTCCTAGAACTGGGTTGCAGCTGAAAGGGCATTCGCTGTGTAAACATATGCTGGAATAGTTGGTGTTTCATTCCGCTGTGGCGACCCCTGATAAATAAGGGACTAAGCCGAAGGAAAATGAATGATTGAATGACTTCCCAGACAGAACCTCCCATGTGCTGAAGGAGCCGGATGGTCAGGACAGGAGCAGCAGTCATAGAAATGACAACCAGACTGAAATACGTGTGGTTTATTCATAAACTAATTTCGAGAGGATCACGTGCTTATAATCCACACGGCTGGCTCCTTGTTAGCTCCGTAATCAGCCCTATTAGATGATTACGGAAGCATTATAAATAACCTGAGTTTTTCACTCCAGTTATCTTCGTCTTGAAGCTCCCCCCCTTTCCACCCCTACATCCTCCCACTTTTTCTGAATGGGCGACTCGGTGGCCCAGTGGCTAGCACTGTTGCCTCACAGCAAGAACACTGCCAGTCCAACCCATCGGGCCGGTTGGTGTTTCTGTGTGGAGTTTGCATGTTCTCTCCGTGTTCGCGTGGGTTTTCCCCGGGTTCCCCGGTTTCCTCCCACCGTCCAAAAACTTAAACCATAGCCAATCGACTAAAACAAATTATCACCCAATACAACCCGAGTTTACACTTCTCACGTTGACAAGCATGGGAGTTCTCGAGACCTACCTCAGTGGTTCTCAAAGCGGGGGTCGCGGGGCAATGAAGGGGGGTCGCCTGGTGATTTCCAAAAATCTATTTATTTTATTAAACCATAAGAATTAACATATTTTATCCATAACTATACTGAAAATAAAAATAGTCCTTTATAGTTACTATATACTATATAGTGACTATAGTAGCTTATAGTTACTAGTTCTATTGGATTGCGACCCCTGGGGTAATTACATTATATTAAAGGCAGCAATAGCGTCAGATGCATTTTGATTTTATAACATCAAGTTATACTTTCTGGCACTTTTAAAGCACTGACACAAATTTAATTGGTGTGTCTGCGTCATTGCATGCAAGGTTTCTGTATTTATAACCACCTCAGAGGATATTGGGGGTCACGAGTCACTGGCATTGTTATTTTGGGGGTCGCGGGCTGAAAAGTTTGGGAACCCCTGACCTACCTGACCTCGAATTCCCCCCTCGCCCTTCTAACGGGAGGGAGCCTCGGGCTCAAGGATATTACGAGCTCAGGGCTCTCTCCCGGGACAGCATGCCAAATACGCTTTATTGATTATCAGCTAAGTGTGAACTCTTGAAAACACCAGCAATTAACACTGACACAAATCTAACTGTAAGCCCATCTGACAGACAGCACTGGGGATGAAGCAGACATTAGCAATGTTTCTCTTCACCTATTTTTATGCACGTTTTGGAATATTGCTTAAAAAAGTGCCAAGATGTGGTTATATTTTTAAAATGTGCATCACAAAAACGTGTGAAATAAACTATCTGATAAGAAAACCTGTGCACTGAAAATACATGTGAATAATCTCAAGTATGTGCATCAGTAAAGGGACGTGATTTAGTTTTTGACAGATGATCATTAGAAATTGATTTGTGTGATGGGCGCATTAATGGACAATTTCCAGCACATTGTAGAACATCTGAAATGTTGTTTTGCTGATTTCTAAAACCCCTTAGCCGTCAGTCTGTCACCACAGTGCTTCAGTAGTATTATTCTTCTATTATTATTCCCCCCAGAACCGTCTCGAGCATCTGTCTGCGCTCCCAAAGAGCGTCTCACACCTCCAAAAGCACCTCATTCACCGTGTTCATTGTGTTCAGAACAGTACAGGAGGTCAATCAGGAAGTGTAGATAGAGTGCAAATGGGCTATTTTAGGTTGTGTTCACATCCAATCACAAGCAGACAAGGGAGAAACATTATTATCCTTCAAACACAAGACTTTTGTCTACTTCTGCTATTTTCAACCAGTGACCATGGAGGGTTTGTGTCTCTTTTTCTTTAAAGCTGCGGTCACAATAGAATTTGTGAGAGGGAAATTCTGTCGTACGGTGCTGCAAAAAGGGGCGGGGTTAAACACGATGATTAGACATTAAAAAAGGCAAGCGATTGCTTCATGTTTTAAATATCTGTCCAGAGAGGTACTGTTTTATCCTCGAATGGCGTCACACACAGGGTTTCTGCAGATATCCTAATGTCAAATTTAAGACTTTTTAAGACCTTTTTAAGACAATTAAGTATTAAATTTAAGACCTATATCGCAATGTCAAGAACACGCGAGAGAAAATGTACAACACAAAATTAGTGGTAAAATAAATTTATTTAAATTTAACAGTACTAAAGACAGGTTAGGTGCGCCATTGAACTACAGAAAAAACAAACATCTTAATGCTGATTTATACTTTCGCCTTTTATTTTCTCACTCTCAAATAGGGCTGGGCGATAATTCGATATCGATAATTATCACAATATAATTTTTTTTGATAAAACAATAATGACAGTTCTATAATTGCTCGATAATATTTACGCACTATGCGTAACGTTGCGCAAGCATTTTGCAGCCTAAAATAACACACGTAAATGTAAAATGTAAAATAAGAGTTTGCATGGGCCTATTTGTGCTAGTCTGTCAAACAAATTTAGTTAAAATATCCGTGGATATAACGGAGATCTGCGCATTATGCGTCCAACTATGAGCATGTCAAGAGGGTGACTGCATAAGGTAAACAACACACTTGATTATGTAATGCATGGACGTGTCTCACATTAGAGGTCTACATTGGCGCCGCAGGACCTGACCAGATTTCTGCGGCGCGGGAATAAACTTCTGAATAAATCGCGGGAGCGGTCGGTAACAGGTTTAATTTGGGACGCCTGCCGGAGACTTACCACTCGGCCCAGCTCCGGCTGCCGGACTCGGGCTGGATGCTTGTGGATTCACTGCTCGATTCGGGCCAGATGTGGCAGAATCGGCCCGAGAGTAATGTGAACTGCGGCCCGGAGCTGGCGCGACTCAGTATTTATTTAACTTTATATAAAACCTTTTGGTATTACATTGGTACTTGATACATGGTATTACAAGCCTTTGAGTTGATATAACAGCAAACGCCTGTGTGTCTGCTTGGTGCTTGTGTGTGTGTTAGTGCGCGCGCGTATGAGAGAGAGAGCTTTGACTGTGTGTGTGTGCTTGGTGCTGTGTGTGTGTGTGTTTATACAGACAGCTTGGATGTCTGGACTGTATAGCTGGGGGATTTTCAGTTTTATTCTCCCCCGCTCTTTAGCGGGATCGGGTGCGGTGGGCAGAAAACGGGGCTGGTCGGGCAGCGGGACAACAAATGCTTAATATAAGCGGGAGCGGTCGGGTTCGGGCTAAAACCTGGCTAGTGCGGGCGGGAGCGGGATTCAAAATTTAGTCCCGCGCAGATCTCTGTCTCACACCGCAAAGCATAACTAAACCTTTACATGTCCATGTTTAATCAGTCATAGATAAGGTCTATTGATTAAAGTGCTATTGACAATCAATTGATCATCAAGTAGATCATCAGGTAATCCTTAGCATCCCTAAATAAAAAATAAGAAAGTATATTTCACCCTAATACTCGCCACTAAAAGAAGAGTTCATCCAAAACTGAAAATTCTGTGACCATTAACTCACCTTTACTTGTTCCAAACCGGGTTTATTATTTTTTTCTGATGTTGAACAATAATATCCAATAACTTGTAATGTCTTTGGTTGTTGAAAACTTGAATGCTGAATTAAGATTGTTCTTTTGTTTATTATTTTATTATTTATATTGTCAGACCGCTAAAACATTTTACTAAATGCAAAAAATCCGCTGCGCAAAGCAATTGCCATACTGAAAATCTTATAAAATTGATAGATATAAAGATTTTAAGTTTATCGTGATAAACATCGATATCGACTGAATTATCGTGATAATTTTTTTTGCCATATCGCCCAGCTCTACTCTCAAATATGCACTGCTCATGCACACATTTTCTTGCACGCTCTCAGTACACTGTTCCCTCCTCCTTTCGTGCTTTTTGAAATGATTTATATTAGTACACTTTTTATTACCAATTGTCACCGGATGTCAAGGGAGCGAAGACAAGAGGTTGGATCCAAATGCAATTTTTAATGAAAAAGATTATTTGTGCAGGCAAAAACAAATGAGGTCAAAAAACAAGAACTCAGGTATCATGAAGGGCATCGAAAAATGCAAAAACAAAGCGATGATCAAAGTACAAAAAGTTACAAAACAATCATCAAAACATAACTAGAAAGACTAAACAGGGCGACACTCTCTGAAACCATACAGGTACTGACAAACAAAGATTCCGCCTTGACTGGTGTGTGCAATGTGTATAGTCCAAACCATTGATGATGACGATATTCAGCTGTTTGTGATTAATGGTGACTGGTTTGTGCAAAGGCATGCTGGGATATGTAGTTCATGAATGACATGTGTAGTATGCCAGCGATCTTTCAGAAACAGATTGCTGGTTATGTGACACCAATAACCAAAATACTAAAATAGACTTACATATTACATTTTTAATCTAATAAACCATCACATTTTTGGCTGTGTTCTATATGATGAGATATTTCCAATTTCAAACACTTAAAGAGAAGAGAATTGTTTTATTTTAAAAACTCTTATAAAACATCCAAAAGACGCACCATAGTAATAAAATAAAAAATAAAAAACATTTAAATATAACAAATGCAAGCAGAAATGTAACTGTAATAGAAAATAAGGAACTTGATAAGGTATTATAGCCTACTGAACTATTCATTTTATCACTAAAATAAAGTGAACTACTCTCTGCTGTACAGTGTTTTGTAAAGCACAGTAAAGTGCTTCAATTAATCAGTTGTGGTAATACTATAGTTGCTATGGTAACACAACAAGTGTAATATAAACAAATTACCCAGTGCTGTGTTTTTTTTTTTTTTTACAATATAGGGTATATTATACTACAATTCACCACACTTTACTGTAGTAAAACTACACTGTATTTCATTTTATCAGTTCACTATTCTTAATACTACAGTATGCTGAAGCATCTCTGGAGAGTAAAAGCTTGAAAGGAAAAATTGTGAGTCTGCATCGCCTGGCGGAGCGAGAGCAGATCATTCGCACGTGAGCAGCCAGTGTTTCGAGAGCTCGCGAGCAGTTTTGTTCACAAACAGAGGGAACCGCCGCGTGAGCAAAGAGATTCCCTTGCTTGTATTACACGAATGCGCTCCCGACTTACAAAACTGTGCTTACGGCATTTGTCAGTGAAATAACGCCATACTCTGCCAGCGGAAATCATGTCGCGCGCGAAGCGAACTTCTGCAAACACAGCGATGACGTCACATTCATGGTGCGCAATGAGTTTAAAGTGTCACGAAACACCAAAACACATGTTCTGAGCGGTTGACAGTCGTATGTGTCCCACACTGCTAAAAACACTATTAGGACATACATATTTCACAAAAAAGCGAAAATTGGTTGTTTTTGCGTTATTTCGAGCAAATTCATACTTCCAGTTTAAAACGAATTTTTGGAGCTGCGTCACGGCCATGAGTGTAACGTTTCGAATGAGAGTCAGAGAGGATCCAAATGCAAGTGACAATGTTTATTAGAATCTGACAATAAAACAAATAGTGCCAGCCTAGATAAACGAAGAACACAGGACAGGAACAGAACGGGGAAACCAGATCCATACAAACTCCTCAGGGCCTGAGCACAGACAGCACAAACATAAGTGATAGTAACGAACTGACACAGACACACAAAAGCATCGCACAGATATAGGCACCATGATGAGCCTCAGCTGGCGAACTAATCAGACCAACTGAGTGTCGTCATAACACGTGAGCATAACAAATCCACATGGACAACCAAAACAAAACAAACCCACATGATCAAACATACACTCCGGAGAAGCGCACAAACCTGCAACCGTTACAATGAGATCTTAGCGTGTATTCCAGCGTGTAGACTGGACGTCTGTACCTGGGAGTGCCGTATTACGTCTCTGAGTGTGCTGCATTGATTCATGAGTTTGGCTTGGTTCAAAGCAATCAGCATGCTCTATTGAGTATGCATGCAACTTCATTAATATGCATGATAGCTTCGAAGACGGCACCTGAAACAGTGTTCAGACAGCAGAGAGACGACATGTTGTGTTGCCAAAAGAAGTGGGACAAGAATAAGAATTGTTTGGAGATACGGGTCGTCAGAGATGCTTTTATAATGTGCTGCAGTGAAGGTTTTGTTTTCATTTTCCCGCTATGAGAGCGCAGCTGGACTCACGTGTGGATCAGTGCATGCGACGCGCGGCAGAAATACGTTTGCACAGAACATTTTTTACTTGAGAGCTTTTTGCATCTGGAAATGGTGAAATCTGGATTTGCTGCTCGTCCCATTTAAAAAAAGACGCAGCTCCAGTATGTGTTGATTGCCCTGTCTACAGATTTGATAAGTGTGTGTGTGATCAGCGCCCTTTCTTTGTTCATTCACATGGCAAAGTTATAGTTTGTATGGTCAGCAGTACTCTTTCAGTGTTTAAAGACAGACCTTATAGTCAAAATGATTTCTAAGTTACTCAGTTTACGTTAACATCACTACAATATTATGGAATAAAAGATCCGCTGTGAATGCTGCTCTCTGTGTGTGAACACTGCAAGCAAACTATTGCTGACCGTCATGTTTAATTTTCGCCGCATTTTGTGACAGGATAGTCTACACACACATGGCTTTCTGACCTACTGAGTGCATCTAAGTTTGTCTGTTTGTCATCCTCTGAGAAAACGCTTGATGAGTTCCTAGTTACAAGACCCATATCAGACGCATATCCCACCACCCTCCCGTTTTGCTATTTCTCCCAGAAAACTCCCATATATTCACAGGGGGTGCGCGAGCACAAAGTCCATTAGTTAAGGAATCCACGTGGTCACGCTTGTCACTTCAGGTTAGAATAACAACACATGTGACACCGAGTCCCGTATAATAGAGGTCTGCAGGTACAGCCGCGGGACCTGACCAGATTTCTTTCGGCGCGGGAATAAATTTCCAAATAAAGCGTGGGAGCTGTCGGTAACTGGTGTATTTTTGGACGGGAGCGGGCGGTCTAACAATACCGCTCCCGACTCCCGAGCGAGCGAGCACGCGTCTGTATGTGTGTGAATGAGACAGCATGATGCTGCGTTTAGCTTGTTTGTTGCTGTCTGTCTGTGTGTGTGTGTGTGTGTGTGTGTGTGTGTGTGTGTGTGTGTGTATGTGTGTGTGTGTGCGAATGAGAGAGCGTGATGTTGCTGTCTGTGTGTGTCACTTGCTTGGCATGCTTGCTGCTGTGTGTGTGTGTGTGTGTGTGTGTGTGTGTTTGTGTATATACAGATAGGCTGTCTGGACTCTGTATAGCTGGGTGGTTTTCGATTTTGTTAATGGGAATGGAGCGGGTTAGGTAGCGGGACAATGAATGCTGAACAGAAGCGGGAGCGGTCAAGTTCGGTCTAAAACCTGGCGGGTGTGGGCGGGATTTAAAATTTAGTCCCGCGCAGATCTTCTACCTTACAGTGAGGAAATTGTAAGGACGAAAAAAAATATAAGGACGTCACCAGAGTGGCTTTTTGGTTTCTTTTCTTGTGCATCCCAGCCACTAGCTCACCATCTGAACGGGTTTTTAGCATAGGGGTAAATGTAGTCATCCAACTTCACAAGCTGTAATGTTGCAGTGTGTATTTGAATAATGATGGTTAGTTCCTTTACTTATGATATCGAATGATATGAAACATTATATCATGATATTTTCTTTGCAATATCCTCCCGCCCTATGTTCTTATTTGTTTCTAGTCACTGCTAAGATAGTTGCTAGGTAGTTGCTAAAGCATTTCTTGGCAGTTGCCAGGGTTTTTCTGAGTGGTTGCTAGGTAGTTGCTAAAGCATTGCTAGGCAGTTTCTAGGGTGTTCTGAGTCTTGCTAGGCAGTTGGCAGAAATTGTTATTTTTTTACTGGGAATTTTTCAACCCAGGCTCATTCTGAAAACGTAGTCCTGTGGATGTTTCTGGAGACCGTTAAATACATCCAGGGAGGTACGTATTTTTGCAGGTTTTGTTTTCGCGCGTTGACGAGAGGCCAATGTGTGAGCTTTTCCTTATCTCAAATGTCTCTTGCGAATGCGGTTCGCGCCCGCACTGTTCTCGCGTGAATCCACCAGAGGCCACTGTCTGACCGACTGAATGATTGACTGTGCAACCGGCCAATCAGCTGACCCACCCTCCTCCTTCCCTAAACCCAACCAATTTTATCAATTTACCCACCCGCCCGCTTACTTCTCTAAACCCAACCAACAATTTACAAAAGCCGTCCAGAAGAAAAAAAGCCCTCGTCTGATTTTTTACCACGTTTTCGGATTTCGCCACGTTCTTTATTTATTCTTTCATTATTTTTTGGATTTTGTTTTTGTCTTACCTGATTTCTGGAACCGCTCTTCCCCGGTCGCCGCGATCAACTCCTCCTCTTTGTATCTGAAGTCTGCTGACGTACACGATAAGCTGACTGGACAAACTGGTTGCGGCGGGTAAGCCCTCCATACGGAGGTAAGCAGTCAGCCGGTAAGCGCGAAAGGGAACAGCGTCACACCGCCCTGTCTCGTTCGCTTAAAAAATGAAATGCAGCCATACGTACCACCCAGGACATGTTTCGTGGTCTCCAGAAACGTCCATGGGACTACGTTTTCAGAATGAGCCTGGGTTGGGATTTTTTTCACAGTGTGTGTCTACTTCAGCCTCAGTGATTGACTGTACTCTGCCAGATCATCATCAGCAACATTTAGTGCTGATACTTTCGGGATGCTAATTCTGACCTTAACTGTAGCACTACGTGATTCTCCACTTGCGTCTTGTCCAGTCCACGTCACATGCCTGATTTCATCTCTGTGTATCTGAACAGACCACATACAGAAGCTCAGCCCTGAGTTATTCTCAAGATCCTTCACTGATTTCTTGTACCTCCTTAGAAAGTCATGCATTGGTTCTTTAGTCTCCTTTCTCTGCTTAAGGTCTTCTATTATTTTATCTTTGTTATTGTAAATCACATAGCAGATCGGCTCTGACACTGTGCCGTCATGATTTTCCTCAATAATCACCTTATAGAAGTAATCCGGCACTGCCTTAGTTGACACTTTGCTTCTTTGGGTTGCTAATTTCGAGTCTAGTATTGGTCCAGTGTACACGTGGACGTTACGGATATTGCTTTCATTTATCTTATCGCGACACATATTCTCTATTGCTTTCCACGTGATTCTGTTTAACTTAGGGTCCTGCGGTGACATGTTAGAGTTTTCAAAAGTGTCTTTAAGGACTTCCTGACACCACCTGTGATTGGCTGCCGCAGCAAGATGACCGCGATCGTAGCCTTGGATATTTAGGGATTTGGCAAAATGACAAGATACTACATAATTCTTAACTAAAGTCTCGTGGTTTAATATCTCATACACCCATTCGGCATTATTGGTGTGTTCGTCGTATGACGTGACGTATGCTTTTTTGTTCCTTATCTCTTTTCTTGAAGGGCATCCATCTATTAATTTATAGGCAGATGTGACTGTTTCAGTTTGTTCAGAGGTGGCTTTCCTACCAAACTTCTCTGTGAGTGGGATTTTTACGCCGATAGCTGGAGAACTTACAAACTGACTATCCAGAGCTGTTTTACTTACAGATAAATCTGCTGCTTGTTTGCGTTTAATGGCATGAAAACCAACCCCCTGCTCAGCTTTCTCATCAGTTTTCGACTGAATCATTGGTTTTGCATGGCTTTTAGTTGATCTATCTGCTGGGCTACCAGATGGGTCTTCTGCCTCTTCATCAAAACTCAACCTTTCCATCATCTCAAACGTTATCACACAGGCCCACTGCTTTCTGGTGTGATCTTCTTGTATTGACGCAATTTCCCAAGCTCGTCTAATTTCATCAACTGACCACAAATGCTCTGTTTTAATGCCGCAAGTCTTTTCAATCTCACTTTTAACTTCAAACCACTGAAACCGATTAAAAAAAAAGAGCAAACCCTCAGCCATGTCATCTAAATAATCAGGAGGATCTTCCCTCCTTGGAGGAGTTGTTCTGAAGCCACTTAGGACTGACGCCATCTTGATTGAGTCTGGAGTTGAGGAACAGAAAGAGCTCTTGTGTGATTTAGCTTCACTTCTTTAATTTCTGCAGTGATCTGACCAGGCTGACAACGACAGAAAAAAACAACCCAATGTCAATTTTCTTTCCTTCATTCAGAATGGTAACTGATTGAAAAGTGAGTTCATGACTGACTCACATGAACAGACTGAAGGTCAGATGAACACACACTTCTGCTGTGCTGATTTTACACCAGTTGCTCTCCTACAAACAAACAAACACACACACACACACACACACACACACACACACAATAACACATTTTATAATGCATTCTCATTATTCAATGAAGTAAAGCACTTTCAGGACTTGTATCTTATTTATTTTCGGGAGTTTTATAATCACACATACTTTATTGTGTTTTAGTATTAATGATGCAATGGTGAAAATGTATGTCTGTCAGTCTATCTATCTATCTATCCGTCCGTCCGTCCGTCCGTCTGTCCGTCTGTCTGTCTATCTATCTATCTATCTATCTATCTATCTATCTATCTATCTATCTATCTATCTATCTATCTATCTATCTATCTATCTATCTATCTATCCATCCATCCATCCATCCATCCATCCATCCAACCATCCATCCATCCATCCATCCATCCAACCATCCATCCATCCATCCATCCAGGCCCGGCGCCAGGAAGTCAAAACTGAGGGGGCACTTTAAATCCATAGGGGGGCACTAGACCTGGGGCCTCATGTACGAAGACTTGCGTGGAAATCTTACTAAAACATTGCGTACGCACAAAGCTGTAAATGTGCGTACGCAGAAAAAAATTCAGATGTATGAAACACTGCGTACGCCGAATCTCACGCATATTCTTTTGTACATCTGAATGAACGTGAAACTGAGCGCAACATGCACGAGCACAAAACCCCTCCCTGCCTCCTCCCCCGTATGAATATGCTAATGACTATGCTAATGGCAAAACCCAACGAAAAAGCAACGGCAAAATCAAGCAAAAAGAGAAACTTTGAACAGAATGTGAATTGGAGGTGCTGCTTTCGGAGGTAGACCGGAATTAACAACAAAAGAAAAAAATAGAGTGGGAGAGTTTAGCTGATACGGTTAACACAGTTGGGTCTGAACATCGCACTGAGTGCATTAAAAAAAGAAATAGTGTGGTTTATATCTGTAAACTGTTACAGTACACTTAGTAGTTTCAGTGGCGCGCTCGTAAGACGCGCATGATCATGTTTTGACACGTTCGAGCATGAACTCGGTTCGAATCTAGCGTCTGATGAACTCTTTCTTCTTTTTTTCCCCGCTACATATCAGATTTTGCCCACTATTTATCAACAGAAAGACAAGTAGGAATCATCAATAAGTTTGTGCATCATATTTTATTTGCACATCTATTGAATGGAAATGTTTCTGATTCACGCATGCAAATTCATCTTCAGATAGTGTCTTTATAGCAATGTGCGTGCGGTAGATCGCTCAGATTACATTGGGAAAACAGGCGACCGCTGCAAATTGTGCTTTAATGTTTAGCTGGTCAACTGTATGGTATGGAAATCTTACATACCTACTATATGAACCCGTCTCATACAGCTGCCATTGCAAGGCTCAGACACTTTGTAGAGAGGAATTTAACACAACTGCCTCTAGGAGTCGCCAATGGAAATAAAACAGACACGCACAAAAAATGTGCGTACGCCTGCCAGAAAGCTGCCGTGAACCTGCGCACATTCCCACGTTCAGTTCATTGTTAGTAAATCCAAACGTGAGCGATTCTGAGCGTGAAACCTGGCGTACGCAAAGTTTTTGTGCGTACGCAGCATTGATACATGAGGCCCCTGGTGACTCATTTTGGTCTCTTGTTTCTTTCATTTAGGCTATTTATTCACATTTATTATTACTTTGCATTACTGCCTAAGTTACTGACCTAAGGCAGTAATATATGCTACGTTTTAATAGTAATAACAATATGTAGTTTCGCTATTCGAATTTTATTAACGATAGTAATGCATACCGCTTATTAATGCAGACGGATGATGGCTTCAGTGCCAAACGAGTGCTTTAAATCATATGTTATTCTACTTATTTCCGTTTTATTTTAAATGACAGGCATATGAATGTTAAAAGTTTTAGGTAAAGACGTCAAATTATGCCCACACATGCAAGCTGACCCACGATCAGACTATTCATTTAACCGGTAAATAAATATAGTAAAATCAGCTTAACCGAGTCATCACGCTTCACGTAGCCTATATTATCCAACCAACATCAGTGTCAGGGAAAAGCTAAATGTTACAATCTAATGTCATTTAAAAGTTTCATTTTAAGGCATTAGTGTAGCCAAAAAAAGATACCAAAATTCACATGTTATTACCGTGAAAATTGGTTAAATTTTGGCACGGATAACACACAACTCAACATGCTATATAACTTTTTTTCAGAATTTTAAATGTAAAAACAGATTTATCTTAGGCTATTATAAGTGTGTTTTTTCGTGATATTGTAAACCATCATAAACCATTAGGTTACTAAGCCTACCCGTATTTTTATTTATTAATTATTTTACTTATTAAGCCTTTTATAGCTTGTTTTCAGGTTATTTTCATTTTAGGGCCATGAGCTACAAGTCAAAACAAACTCGATATGTTGTATTTTAGCTCTTAAAATAGATCTACAATATATTTTATGTTGTTTAATTTTGCATGAGCAAAAAGCAGTATAGCATAAATGACATATTTTTAAAAGATTATCATTCTGCCTACCTGCAGCACGTGAGGTTTCTCGGTTGATCTGCGATAAATCCACTTAAGCACTATATTCCATTTATAACACTGCAAACTTGACTTAATAAACGCAAAAGGCATGTATTATGTGTTATACCTTGACTGCTGCTGCATAATGGGATGTTTCTCTACACAACTGTAAAAGTGCGCTTTTTAGCAAAACGAAAGCAAACATTCAAAGGGTTCTGCGTTGTCAATTTTAGTTTAATTGTAATAATATTAATAATAATATTAATAAATAAATTAAAATATTATTTATAGTGTAGTCTACTGTGGGACTGTGCAGTAAACTATTTGTTTTATTTAAAACATTTTTATTAGGCTACATCTTCCCGAACTAATAAATGACTGGCAGTTGCGTCTCTGCTAAAATTAATTTAACAGCAAATTTCTTATGTGTTTTTTCCTTTTAGAGCTCAAGAGAGTTGTGTTTAAATAATTAGTTAACCAAAACATGTAATGAATTAAGCTGCTCCTATCATGTCATCCACTTTTCTCCCTTGTGAGTTGAGTGCGCCTCCATCGGCGTGTGTGCGTTTTAAAGGCTATTTACGGGCGCACCAGACCTGACGCGGGGACCGGATCTCTGAACTATAGGACTAGCTTTAATCTCACCATTTTCATAATTCAATTGCTATGTCATATATTTTAAAATATTTAAATGTGTGTTCTTAAGGTTGGAAAGACGGGGGTGTTAATAATTAATTACAGAAAGAATTTTAAGTTTGAGTGAACAATCCTTTATAAAAACTGGGGGGGGCACAAAATCTTTCTAAGGGGGCAATGCCCCCCTTTGCCCCCCCGTAGCGCCGGGCCTGCATCCATCCATCCATCTATCTATCTATCTATCTATCTATCTATCTATCTATCTATCTGTCTGTCTGTCTGTCTGTCTGTCTGTCTGTCTGTCTATCCATCCATCCATCCATCCATCCATCCATCCATCCAACCGTCCGTCCGTCCGTCCGTCCGTCCGTCCATCCATCCATCTATCTATCTATCTATCTATCTATCTAGGCTGTCTGATTAAAAAAAAAAAATGCAAGTCATCGCCGGCTAGGAGAACAACACTTTACAAAAAGACTACATAGCAAACTGATCTGTAAGCAATTAAAACATAATTCTTTAACCAAAAAAAAAAAATTTAATAAACTAGAACTACAACAGAACTTGACAAAAGACTGCAATGTAAATACTCAAAATTCCAGCACACATTACAACCATGTCCTATGAACTAGTTTACACCCTTTTTTTAAATAAACCTACTACTTCACTATTTCTAAATGCATATTTAAAGGATCTCAAACAAGTAAGGAAATATTCAGAACTCACTTTTCTCAAATGGACGCTCACAGCTCTTGATAATCAGCTTCAGCTCTGCGTCGTGACTACTTTATGAAGCGCAGCTGTTTCTGTCATGCGCAGTTCACCTCATGTTCGCTGATGGCCACTAGAGGGAGCACATGCGCGCTGTAAAAATTACTGATGCAGATTGTAATAACTTACAGAGACAAGAGTCAATTCAGCTTCAACATTTACTTAAAAGTTTTTTTTTATTGACTTTAATAACAAACATGCAAATTCCAATCTGACACAAAAAAAATGATAGTAACAATGATAATACCTTAACAGAGCAGGTTAAAATATTATAAATATACATAAAACTGTTAAAAGAAAGAAGAGAAATAGTAATAATAGCAATTAAACAGATACATTATTAACACAAATACAGCAAAAGGAAATAAGAACTTATGTATCCGTGATAAATCCAAAATAATTGTCATAATAATCCAAGAATCTATCACTTTACTTATTTTTAACAAGTCTAAGAGATTTATTAAAAACATCAATTTCAATTAAAAATGTGAAAAAGAAGACTGCAAATTCCAGAATTTTTGTTTGTGAATAAAATATTTTCCACACAAAATAAAAAAGTTAACCCTCCTGTCGTGTTCACATCCTGCCCCTTGCTTTAGTGTTCCCGGTCAAAATTGACCGCTCTGTTTTAACTGCTCTTATATTATCACAAAAATCATTCAACATTTAGCTGTGAACAATGTCTCAAAGTAGTGTTTAACATGAATTTGCAGAATTAGACATAAAATAACTGCAAAGAAAATTCAAATAGGCGCTGAAAACATATTACAAAATGAACAAAAGATGACAGAAATCAAAATACTTTGTTTCATCAGCTCACAGAGTCTGACCGAAGAAATTTAAATTTTAATCCATCTGAATGATTTATTAACCATAACAGTGAGCATGAACAGAACTAGCACTAGTTATACTTTAGTAATTTTTGAGTGAGATAATAATGGTCTAATATTCATTCATTCATTCATTTTCTTGTCGGCTCAGTCCCTTTATTAATCCGGGATCGCCACAGCGGAATGAACCGCCAACTTATCCAGCACGTTTTTTGCAAGCCATCTCTGGGAAACATCCACACACACATTCACACACACTCATACACTAAGGGCAATTTAGCCTACCCAATTCACCTGTACGGCATGTCTTTGGACTGTGGGGGGGGGGGGGGGGGGGTTAGGATAGTTGTAGAAAGGAAATGAGGATATATAAAGTGACTTGCGATCCTTTGATTGGATGATCCTGATTAGCTAATGTGGGCCAGCTGGGTCAATCATGAGCACGTGCTCCTCTCAAAATTAGTTTAAATTTAAACTTCACAAAATGCTAACTAAACCTTTGAATGTGCTTTAATTAAGGCTGGCAGGACCGATTAACCCACCCACACCCTTCCCTAAACCCAACCGATAGTGTTTTCAAAAGCACTGACTGACCCGCCCACCCCCGTCACTAATTCCAACCAATAGTGTTTTCAAAAGCACCAATTGACTCGATTGTTTTTGGCACAGATTTGCCGTTATAAGAGTGCTCTATAAACCTTGCTGAAACAAAAGACCAGGGGCCTCATGTATCAACGCTGCGTACGCACAAAAACTTTGCGTACGCCAGGTTTCACGCTCAGAATCGCTCACGTTTGGATTTACTAACAATGAACTGAATGTGGGAATGTGCGCAACTTCACGGCAGCTTTCTGGCAGGCGTACGCACATTTTTTGTGCGTGTCTGTTTTATTTCCATTGGCGACTCCTAGAGGCAGTTGTGTTAAATTGCTCTCTACAAAATGTCTGAGTCTTGCAATGGCAGCTGTATGAGACGGGTTCATCTAGCAGGTATATAAGGTTTCCATACCATACAGTTGACCAGCTAAACATTAAAGCACAATTTGCAGCGGTCGCCTGTTTTCCCAATGTAATCTGAGCGATCTACTGCACACACATTGCTATAAAGACACTATCTGAAGATGAATTTGCATGCGTGAATCAGAAACATTTCCATTCAATAAATGTGCAAATAAAATATGATGCACAAACTTATTAATGATTCCTACTTGTCTTCCTCGTGATAAATAGTTGGCAAAATCTGATATGTAATGGGGGAAAAGTAGAATGAGTTCATCAGACGCTGGATTCGAACCGAGTTTGTGCTCAAACGTGTCAAAACATGTTGACATGCATCTTACGAGCTGCGCCACTAAGACTATTAAGTGTACTGCAATATTTTACACCTATAAATCACACCATTTCTTTTTTAATTCACTCAGTGCGATGTTCAGACACAACTGTGTTAACCGCATCAGCTAAACTCTCCCACTCTATTTTTTTTTCTTTTGTTGTTAATTCCGAAAAACAAACGTGCAAATAACACCGCTTTTCTCCGGTCTACCTCCGAAAGCAGCACCTCCAATTCACATTCTGTTCAAAGTTTCTCTTTTTGCTTGCTTTTGCCTTTGCTTGGTTTTGCCAAAGTAGAGTCATTAGCATATTCATATGGGGGAGGAGGCAGGGAGGGGTTTTGTGCTCGTGCATGTTGCGCTCAGTTTTACGTTCATTCAGATGTACAAAAGAATATGCGTGAGATTCGGCGTACGCAGTGTTTCATATATCTGAATTTTTTTCTGCGTACGCACATTTACAGCTTTGTGCTCACGCAATGTTTTAGTATGATTTCCACGCAAGTCTTAGTACATGAGGCCCCAGGGCTGCGTCTAAAACCGCCTACAACTCAGTAGGTACTGCATTTGAATTTAAATGTACTACTCGGCCGTTAAAAAGTACGTTCTATACAGTATGAATGGGAGACGTATGAATGGAATTCGGACGTACTACATCCGCCATTTTGTTATGGACACGTGACCTACCTGCGTCAGTTGCGTCACTTTACTTCCATTCATGAATTCTCTCGCAGGGCATCATGGGATAGCGCAGCATGCATGGGATGCGAACTCCAGAATTTCATCCGGGTACTTCTCGCATACTGACATACTACTCGGCTCGCATACTGATTTTAGCGTACAATATAGTATGGAAGTATGCCGTTTCGGACGCAGCCCAGATAAAACGCAAATTAAACCTTTGAATGCACTTTAGTCATGGCTGGCAGGATCTCCATTTAAAGACATTCTCCTCGAAAAAACAAAATAAACAAATACAAGAGTTTAGTTGAGTCAGGTTTGGTCCCCTTTATTTCTGTTAAAATTCGAGGACAATACATACACCTAATACACAAATACACTTAATTGAACATACACACATGGACAGCACCTTTACTGTATAACTGCAGGTTAACTGTGCTTATAGAATAACTTTAACTGTTAAAAGCGATCAGTTTCTAATTAATTAGTTAAAGTTATTAGTAACTAATGAGGTTATGGTAGCTAATATCCTTAACTTTTCTAATTTTGATTGTAATGCGATAAGGTGCACCTTTAATGCTGATTTAAAACAATAATTATTGTGAGCAGCGCTATACTAATAAACACAACCCAAGCTCATTCTGAAAACGTAGCCCCGCGGACATTTCTGGAGACTGCGATTTACGTGGCTGGAGGTACGTATGGCTGCATTTGGTATTTTTGAGCGAACACTGCAGGGCGGTCTGACGCTGCTCCGCTTCTTCGCACTCGCCGACTGCGGCCGACTGCGACCGACTGCTCGCTCACCTCCGTGTGGAATGCTTTTCTGCCGCAACCAGTTTGTCCGCTCATTGTGTTACGTTGGCGGCGGTTCCAGAAATCAGGTAAGATGAAAAACAGAATCCAAAAAATAAAAGCGAACGAGTTCATGACGGGACGAGAATGCGGCGAAATCCGAAAACTTGGTCAAAATCGGACAAGGGCTTTTGCTTTTCATTTCTGGATAGCTTTTGTAAATCGTCGTTTGGGTTTAGGGAAGGATGAGGAGGAGGGCGGCTGGGTCGCCGAGTTGATCGTTCAGTCATTCGGCCAGTCGTTCAGCCTGACATACGGTCGCTCGATAGCGGCCTCCGGCGGCTTTTCGCACGAGAACAGCATGGACGCGAACGGCGCGCGCTCCCGAGAGGCGTTCGAGACGTGAAAAAGCGCGGCACAGCAGCCTCTCGTAGATTCTCAAAAACAAAAACTGCACAAATACGAACCTCCCGGGACGTATTTTGGGGTCTCCAGAAACGTCCGCGGGGCTACGTTTCCACGATGAGCCCAGGTTGAATAAACTTAAATCTAATTGAATTAGTTACACTCTCTCTCACTTATTAACCACTAGTGAATTCACAGCAGACTCGCATAAATAATCATTCTCTTGTGTTCCAGGACAACATATACATAGAGATGATACCAACCATCAAGGACTTTCAGGACAACACTTAATACACAAATATACGTCATCTACACATAAACATCACCTACAGTTGAATTCGGAATTGTTAGCCCCCATTTAATTTTTTTTCTTTTTTTTTTTTTTAAATATTTCCCAAATGATGTAGAACAGAGCCAGGAAATTTTCACAGTATGTCTGATAATAATTTTTCACCTGGAGAAAGTCTTATTTGTTTTATTTCAACCAGAATAAAAGCAGTTTTAATTAAAAAAAAAAACATTTTAGGGTCAATATTATTAGCCCCTTTAAGCTATATTTTTTCCCAATAGTCTACAGAACAAACCATCATTATACAATGACTTGCCTAATTACCCTAACCTGCCTAGTTAACCTAGTTAAGCCTTTAAATGTCACTTTAAGCTGTATAGAAGTGTTTTGATGAATATCTAGTCTAATAGTATTTACTGTCATCATGGCAAAGACAAAATAAATCAGTTATTAGAGATGAGTTATTAACACTATTATGATTAGAAATGTGCTGAAAACAATCTTCTCCATTACACAGAAATTGAAGAAAAAGTTAAACAGGGGCTAATAATTCTGACTTAAACTGTATATACTATATAACTACAGGTTAACCGTGTCTGTATATAATAACTTACATTTGATGGTAACTTTAACTTAATTTGATTGTAATGCATTACTGTGCACCTTTTGTAAAGCCGCTTTGAAACAATAATGCTGTTAACAATAATAATTACATTGTAGAAAGCACTATACAAATAAGCTTGAATCGCTTCACTGTCAGCAGTGGTGTAAAGTAACTAATTACAAATACTCAAATTACTGTAACTAATGACTTTTTCTCAGGAATTGTAATTTACTGAGTAGTTTTAAAAATGTGTACTTTTACTCTCACTTGAGTACATTTTTAGTGCACTATCTGCACTTTTACTCTCACTACTTTCCTTCAAAAAAAAAAATCGGGTTTACATCAGAACTCAACGTCAGCCCGATGTCTCTGTCCAACGTCCAACCTAAAACCAACCAGATATCAACGTCTAATGACGTTACCACTATGACCTCTATCAGACGTTGAATTTTGTTTGCCATAACTGATGAATAAATGTCAGTATTTGACGTCAATATGTTGTCTGTTTAAGATGTTGGCTCCATATTGGATTTTAATCCAACCCAAGCTCATTCTGGAAACGTAGACCCGCGGACGTTTCTGGAGACCACGATTTACGTGGCCGGAGGTACGTAAGGCCGCATTTAGTTTTTTTCGAGCGAACACTGCGGGGTGGTGTGGCGCCGCTCCGCTCCTCCTCTTCGCGCTCGCCGGTCGACGGCTCGCCTCCAAGTTGAGGGCTTTCCCGATGCAACCAGTTTGTCCGCTTAGGGCACAGCGTTGCGTCGGCGGAGCGGAGGCCCTGGAGAAGGAGGAGCCGGCCGCAGGGACGACGACCGGGATCGCATCCAGGGAACAGCAGGTTCCGGAAATCAGGTAATATGAAAAACAGAATCCGAAAAATAAGAGCGAGAATGCGGCGGGATCCGAAAACGCGGTCGAAATCGAAGACGAGGGCTTTTGCTTTTTTTTTTTTCTGGATTGCTTTTGCAAACCGTCGCTTGGGTTTAGAGAAGGAGAAGGAAGAGGAGGGCGGCTTTTCGCGCGAGAACAGCGCGGGCGCGAACGGCGCGCGCTCCCGAGAGGCGCCCGAGACGCGAAAAAGCGCGCACATCGGCCTCTCGCCAATCTGCGAAAACAAAAACCGCTCAAATACGTACCTCCCGGGACGTAAATCGCGGTCCGCAGAAACGTCCCCAGGGCTACGTTTCCACAATGAGCCCGGGTTGTTTTAATCACTTTCTAACAACCTAAAATCAACCAAATATCAACATTATTTGATGTCATTATTGGACAACAAAATAATGTTGTCCTTAGACTAATTTAGACTAATTTTGGTCACCTGACATCACAACCTAAATCTAACCTAATATTACATGATTATGACATTGTGTGCCTGCTGGGCAATAACTACATGCACTACAGGATGTTAGGCTTACACACACATACACAAATGACATGTAAATGCATCAACTTTTAACAGCATAATACTCACTACTCACTACTCTTGAGTACTTTTAAAAGGGCTACTTTTTACTCCTACTCTGAGTAATATTTACAACAGGTACTTTTACTCTACTTGCACTACATTTTTATGCAAGTAATGGTAATTTTACTTAAGTATGCTTTTTCAGTACTCTTTCCACCACTGACTGTCGAATCATTATTATTATACGTTGCTGATTATTTAGGGATGCTCATTCTGACTTCAATGTGAACACTATGTAAAGTTTCTCCATCACCTTCTCCTGTCCACGTCACACTCCTGATCTCATCGGTGTACATCTGAGCAGGCCTTACAAAGATTTTGCCAATGATGCGCTTAATGTTCTTAATGTCCTCAGTTTTCTCAGTGTGCTCAATGTTCCCGATATTTTCATTCTCAGTGTTCTCAATGTGAATTCTGTATCTTTGGGTTAGAAAGTCTCGCCCATGTTCCCTCGTTTCGAGATCATGTTTTATTTTATCTTTGTCATTATAAATCAGATAGCACACTGGCTTTGATACCGTCCCATCTGTCTCCTCAATAATCACTTTATAGAAGTAATCTGGCACCGCTTTCTTGTTTCCGCTCTGTCCTACAGATCCTGAATCTAGTATAATTGTTCCAGTGTACACGTGGACGTTACGGATATTGTTATCCTTTGCTTTTTTACGACACCTATACTCTAAAGATTTCCACATGCAATTATTTAACTCAGTGAGCTGCGGTGACATGTTGATGAGATCAAAAGTGTCTTTAAAGGCTTCTTTACACCACCTGTGATTGCGAGCCGCAGCAAGATGACCTTTATCATAGTCTTCGTCTATCTCACATTCAGGAAACCTTCCAGTTCCCGTATAATTCTGAGCTAAAGTCTGCTTGTTCAGTATCTCAAACACCCAATCAGCATTATTGGTGTTTTCATTGTATGACGAGACATAAGACTTTCTTCTGCTAATTTTTCTTCTTGAAGGACATCCATCAGTTAATTTATACTCTGATGGGATTGTTACAGCTTGCTCAGAGGTGGCTTCATGACCAAACAGTTCTGAGAGTGGGATCTTGATGCCGATGGCTGAATAACCCCTCTGAGATGCTCTGTCCGCTGGTCTGTGGGATAGATCAGGGGTCACAGTGCCAAACGGCTGCGCTGCATCAGTCAGACTAGACTGAGCTTCTGATGATTTATGCTTCTCATAATCCGACCTTTCCATTATCTGAAACGTTACCACACAAGCCCATAGTTTTATTCTGTCATCGTGTAGTTTTTCCATTCTCTCTATTTCTACTAAAGCTCGTATAATGTCTTCATCTGACCATAAATGCTGGTTTTTAATGTCACAGGTCTCTTCAATCTCATTTTTAACTACTAACCACTGAAACCTGTTAAAGTAAAATGACAAACACTCGGCCATGTCGTCTAAATAGTTGTCAGGAGGATAATCCCCCCCGAAAGGTTTTGACCTGGAGTCTCCTCTTGAGACTGTCTTCATCATGATGAAATCTGGACACAAAGTTCAGCAACAGAAAGAGCTCTTGTGTAATTCAGCTTCACTTCTTCAGCTTCTTCAAGAATCTTCTCCTCTGATCAGGCTGACAAGTACAGGAAAAAACAACTTGATGTCAAATGTCTCCTTCATTCAGGATGATAACTGATTGAGAAGTGAGGTAAAGATTGACTCACATGAACAGACTGAAGGTCAGATGAACACACACGTCTGCTGGAAAGATTTTACACCAGCTTTTGCTCTCCTACAAACACACACACACACACACACACACACACACACACACACACACACACACACATTATATAATGTGTTATTACTATTCAATGAAGCAAAGCATTGTATATCTATCTATCTATCTATCTATCTATCTATCTATCTATCTATCTATCTATCTATCTATCTATCTATCTATCTATCTATCTATCTATCTATCTATCTATCTATCCATCCATCCATCCATCCATCCATCCATCAACATCATGTCCTGGGGCAGATTGGCCATCTGCCAATTCTGGCAAATGCCAGAAGGGCCGGACCATTTTTTAAATGTGGGCCGGTCAGTTTTATTTATTTGTTTATTTATTTTTTACATGTATTGTTTTTACATGCAGGCTGTTATTATCTCTTGCAAGATGTGAATATGATGATGATGATAATTGAAACAATAATAATATTATTAATATTAGCCAGCTGGTTTTGAGATGGGCTGACCGAATCAGAGATTACCAGACGTAATCAAAATCTGGCAAAGAATGTCAAACAAACAGTAAGTGCAACACAAGCTATTTGTCAGAAATGGATCGTAAATATCTATTACATATCATACTGCTTATATTATTTCACCATCTGTACACCAATTTAAGTAGTGAATGTGCGTGTCCGTGGGTGGGGCTGTGTCAGTGTGGTAATGTGGTCTAATGTGATAATGTGGTCGGAATTTTTGTCCCAGTCCACCAATGATCATGTCTATCTGTATTCCAAACAAATGCAAGTCATAAGCAGCACAGCGAACAATTACCAAGGAATACATCAAAACTACTTATAATATTAGTGCACATCACAACCATGTCCCATGAGCTGATTTACATAAAAACTAGTCCTCCACTAAACACATATTATTTCCAAGCTAAATAAACAACCTGTCATTCATTTTAAATGCATGCTGTAGAAGAGAACTGACCACAGGCGCTTATTTCCTCTTGCCAGTTCTCTGTTATGTTCACTTGGCAGTCTCCAGCAGCACAAACAATAGACACTGCAGTATGGTGGGTCTTGTGAAGCTGTGTGTGGATGGGCGTAGTCTGCAGCACATAATCGCGAAACCGAAAGTGAAACCATTCAAAAGGGTTCCGTTTGTTCATGTGTACTGTGTAGATTAACGACAGACGCTTTCAGCTAAGAAATGCATGTTGTCCAACATTGCTGTAAACATTGCAGTTCTAGCTAAATGTGTCCATCATTAAGCTTGACCAAACGGAACCCTTTTACAGTTTCACTTTCGATTTTGCGATTAGTTTTACCGCAGTAAAACGTGACATCCATTATTATGCTGCTGCTGTTGTTTTCACGTACAAATAAACCCATTTTAAAGATAATGATGGGTGGACAAACGTTTTGTCTATTTAAGAAAGTTAACAGAGACTGAGCTGTTTTATTCATAGTTTAGCCTATTCTGTTATATTAGTTTGTTCATTTTTGGCTGTTTGAACACAAATGTCCTGTTTATTTAGTGTTGACATTTCGACACTTTGATAAAAGGATCAAACATTAATCCTCTTTGTGTGTTTGTGAAC
The DNA here is from genome assembly GCF_052040795.2 of Danio rerio. NCBI lineage: Eukaryota > Metazoa > Chordata > Actinopteri > Cypriniformes > Danionidae > Danio > Danio rerio. The sequence continues at coordinate 4,523,807 of NC_141023.1, forward strand.
GGGAAAACTGACGCAGCTTTGATCACCTGTTTTTTTCAAATAAAATAAGCCTAAATTAATCTATTTTCGCCATTTAAGGTCGTAATTAATAATGAAAATGTGAATGAAAACAAATGAAAAACGTCTATTAAGCTTCTACACACAAAAGTCGAAACTTAGGGTGTGGCATATAGTAAACATGAAACACAAACGAAAAATATGGAGAAAAAAACCCTAATGTGATACGTTTTAAGTTTTATTTACTTTCATTTACTGTTATTTAACAATAATAATAGTTTAGCATATGTAATATGCTAACCTGTGATTTATTTTAAGCGCATGCTGTAAAAGAGAACTGACCACAGGCTGACCTGCATGAGAGGCTATATTTCCTGCTTGAGGGGAAGCCAGTTCTCTGTTATGTTCACTTGGCAGTCTCCAGCAGCACCAACAATAGACACTGCAGTAAGGTAGGTCTTGTAAAGCTGTGTGTGAATGGGCGTAGTCTGCAGCACATAATCGCGAAACCGAAAGTGAAACCATTCAAAAGGGTTCTGTTTGGTCATGTTTACTGTGTAGATTAACGACAGATTTTCCAACATTGCTGTAAACATTGCAGTTCTAGCTGAATGTGTCTATCATTAAGCTGAATGTGTCTATCATTAAGCTTGACCAAACGGAACCCTTTTACAGTTTCACTTTCGATTTCGCAATTAGTTTTACCCCAGTAAAACGTGACATCCATTATTATGCTGCTGCTGTTGTTTTCATGTACAAATAAACCCATTTTAAAGATAATGATGGGCGGACAAACGTTTTCTTTATTTAAGAAAGTAACAGACTATCTCTGAGCTGTTTTGTTCATATGTTAGCCCATTCTGTTATATTATTTTGTTCATATTTGGCTGCAGCTGTTTATTTAGTGTTGACATTTCGACACTTTGATAAAAAGTTCAAACATTAATCAACTTTGTGTGTTTGTTAAGGGGAAAACTGACGCAGCTTTGATCACCTGTTTTTTTTTTCAAATAAAATAAGCCTAAATTAATCTATTTTCGCCATTTAAGGTCGTAATTAATAATGAAAATGTGAATGAAAACAAATGAAAAACGTCTATTAAGCTTCTACACACAAAAGTCGAAACTTAGGGTGTGGCATATAGTAAACATGAAACACAAACGAAAAATATGGAGAAAAAAACCCTAATGTGATACGTTTTAAGTTTTATTTACTTTCATTTACTGTTATTTAACAATTATAATAGTTTAGCATATGTAATATCACAATAACTTGCACCAGTAAATTATTTATGTTGTAAATAATGATCCTTTACATATTCATTAGTACGGAACAATACAGAAAAGAGACTGAAATCACGCTTAATCACTCTGTATAATGACACACACCGTTACTCACAACAAGCCATTCACTTTTGAGTTTATTTATAACCAACTACACCATTATTTCTAAATGTATGCATATTTCAAGGATCTCAAACAAGTAAGGAAAGATTCAGAACTTACTTCTCTCAAATAGACGCTCACAGCTCTTGGTAATCAGCTTCAGCTCTGCGTCGCGACTTCAGGATCGGCTTTATAAAGCGCAGCTGTTTCTGTCATGCGCAGTTCACCTCTGCGCAATCCCGTCTCCAATCTTACAAGAAAATACTCCTGTGCCTTACGTTATTTTTCACTATTTTCACTGGAACAATATATTTAATAATGTAAACTGGACTCCTATTGTCATTAACTCATTTTACCCTTACAAATAAGACTACAGAAACATCACTTAGTTCATATTGTTTACCCTACACTCTCAGAAAAAAGGTACAAAATTGTACCTTTTAGGGTACAAATGACCCATCACTGGGGTGGTACCCTTAAGGTAACCCTTACATTTGTCTATACAAAAATTGACATTGAGTTAAATGCTGTTGTTGTGAATGCTTTAATAAAACTATTTCACATTTATCAGATCCTGCTGATTATACTCATGTAATTTTTTTTTGGATTAATGTTGAAGCTTTCATTTCTCATAATACTTTATAAACATTATTCGTATCTTATAAACATGTGGTTTTGGGTTATTAAGTATGTTAAGGATCGCTCTTTAAAAGACGCTGGCTTTATTATAAACTTTATTCTGTTACTATGTAAATTTCACATTCACAGTCTACTACAAATGTCAACTATTTAAATTTCTTAAACTATAAAAAACTGGAAAATCTCAATGTATGTAATGGACTTTCTCCTCTGATCAGACTAAAACAATGTGCACAAAAACAACTTATGTCAAATGTCTCCATCATTCAGGATGGTAATTGATTGAGAAGCGAGGTAAAGATTGACTCACATGAACAGACTGCAGGTCAGATGAACACACACGTCTGCTGTGCTGATTTTACAGCAGATTTTGATCTCCTACAAACACAGCAAACACAAAAATACCTTATATATAACATTTTCTTACTATCTAATGAAGCAAAGCTCTCTCAGAACTTCTATTTCTAGTTTTATAAAGAGTTGTATACCATTTTTTACCTTTAAGGAAAGTATATATTCATATAGGATATAATTTTTCATATAAGCTGGGCTTTTTATCTAGGCAACCAAATATTTTTACCTACAGTAGTCAGCATTTAAAGTGGATCAAAACCTTTTATCAAAGTTGTCCTAAAACTACTGAACAACATCCATTTTTGTCATTAAACTGTTTGAAAAACTTTATCCACTTTAAATGTTAACAACTGTGCATTTAAACAATCCATAAATCTTAATTCACATGAAAATAATTAGTTCTCACCTTTTACTTAAGAGTGTTGTCTGCTATTCAGCAACCCTGGGCGATGTCTGTACAGCTACAGGCAGGTTCAGCTTCTTGGGCCTTGATGTGTTCAGGCTCAGATATTAAGACAGAAATGACTCTGACACTGCATTATATATACGCTTCTGGACACAGAGTTTCTCAGCTGTAGCCTTTTTTGGTCATAAGTCTTGTTTGCTGATGATGGACATAATTAGTTTGTAGCTAAGCAATAATATATATAGCTGCTGAAAAATACCTAGAAGAGACGATCAGTCAAGCTTTTTGTTTTACATGAAATACAACAGAAATTCACAGAAATTTATAAATGTGTCTTCCTGTTTAATCAATGACAGCATGTCCTGTTTCACAACCTGTGTTCAGCCCTCTTTATGTTCAGGGCTTTAACTTCACCAGTCCCAATCTTAAATTTTACACAAATTTCAAATGCACAGGTTGGTTTTTTTTTTTGTTTTTTTTTGTGGTCTAAGTAAATTTGTCAACTGCTTTTATTTAGAGATGACCTCTTTAACAAAAACAAAAACATCTTTCCCTCCTCTATTCACAGTATTTATAATATTCTTTGTCCTTTTCCATTTTATCTGCTTTATAAAAAAAAATATTTGTTTGTGTGTAATGTGTTAGAGCTGGGACTAGTCATACAGTGCATTCGGAAAGTATTGATAACATTTTACTTTTTCCACATGTTTTAATGCTACAGCCTTATTCCAAAACGAATTAAATTAATTGATTTCCTCAACATTCTGCACACAATCCCCCATAATGACAATGTGGAAAAAGAGTTTTTGAAATTGTTGCAAATTTATTACAAATATAAAGCTGTAAGATCACATGTACATCAGTATTCACAGCCTTAGCTCAATACTCTGTTGTTGCACCTTTGGCAGCAATTACAGCCTCAAGTCTTTCTGAATATGATGCCACACGCTCTGCACACCAGTCTTTGGGAATTTTTGCCCATTCCTCCTTGCAGCACCTCTCAAGCTCTATCAGGTTGGATGGGAAGTGACGTTGTACAGCCATTTTCAGATCTCTCCAGAGATGTTCAATAGGATTTAGGTCTGGGCTCTGGCTGGGCCACTCAAGGACATTCACCGAGTTGTTGTGAAGCTGCTCTATTGATATTTTGGTGGTGTGCTTTGGATCATTGTCCTGCTGGAAGATGAACCGTTGCCCCAGTCTGAGGTCAAGAGCACTCTGAAGCAGGTCTTCATTCAGGATGTCTCTGTACATTGCTGCATTCATCTTTCCCTCTATCCTGACTAGTCCTCCAGTTCCTGCTGCTGAAAAACATCCCCACAGCATGATGCTGCCTCCACCATGCTTCACTGTAAGGATGGTGTTAGCCTGCTGATGAGCGCTGCCTGCTTTTCTACAAACGTAACCCCTGATGTTCACTCCAAAGAGTTAAATTTGAGTCTCATCAGAGCAGAGAGTTTAGTTTCTTGTTGTCTGAGAGTCCTTCACATGCCTTTTGGCAAACTCCAGGCGGGGAGTGTCTTCCGTCTGGCCACTCTACCTATTACGCCCCAAGTCTAGGGGAAACAAAAAGGGCATAATAAATAAAGAAAAAACAAATGTGTTAGGGTGGTGGATTTACCCAAACAAAACAAAACTTAAAGCAAAAAAAATTCCCTTCGCTCGACAACCAAACTCACACACTCAGTTGAGAGTATATGGGCTATGAATAGATTTATTATAGAAAAATGTGGTTAATATAAATGAGCATTTCGTCAGGGTGACCACAGGCCAAAATAATAAACAAAAGAATCTATAAAATAAATCCAATAAATTACCTATTATTATTTAAAGAAAAATATAAAAAAGCTTACCTTACTCCCTAACATAAACAAAGTCAAAAGTAATCAAATAAATAAGCAGGCCACCCCTACACGCTCAAACTCTCAAAATATTTTAACGTATGATTGTCATCAATAAAATGTTGGTTGTTGGTCGTCGGCCGGAGGGGTGAGGGAAACCCAGGAGCTCCACTCAAAACACCGAACGCACAGAAATGAGCTCCCCGATCAATGCCGGAAGCTCCTTTTTATACATGCTTTTGCGACCAGCAGCCAATCAGAACAGGGAATCACGCCAGTATGGGTGCCTATGAGACAACAGAAAAACAAGGAGGCGGGACAAAAGAAAAAGACAGAGTACAGTCCGCAATAATAAATAAATAAACTCCAGTCGTAACACTATTTTACAGGCCTGATTGGTGGATTGCTGCACAGATGGTTGTCCTTCTGTAAGGTTCTCCTCTCTACACAGAAGAACTCTGGAGCTCAGACAGAGTGACTATCAGGTTATTGATCACCTCCCTAATTAAGGCCCTTCTCCCCAATCACTTAGCTTATTTGGCCGGCCAGCTCTAGGAAGAGTCCTGGGGCCTCATGTATCAACGCTGCGTACGCACAAAAACTTTGCGTACGCCAGGTTTCACGCTCAGAATCGCTCACGTTTGGATTTACTAACAATGAACTGAACGTGGGAATGTGCGCAGCTTCACGGCAGGTTTCTGGCAGGCGTACGCACATTTTTTGTGCGTGTCTGTTTTATTTCCATTGGCGACTCCTAGAGGCAGTTGTGTTAAATTCCTCTCTACAAAGTGTCTGAGCCTTGCAATGGCAGCTGTATGAGACGGGTTCATATAGTAGGTATGTAAGATTTCCATACCATACATTTGACCAGCTAAACATTAAAGCACAATTTGCAGCGGTCGCCTGTTTTCCCAATGTAATCTGAGCAATCTACTGCATGCACATTACTATAAAGACACTATCTGAAGATGAATTTGCATGCGTGAATCAGAAACATTTCCATTCAATAAATGTGCAAATAAAATATGATGCACAAACTTATTGATGATTCCTACTTGTCTTTCTCGTGATAAATAGTTGGCAAAATCTGATATGTAGCGGGGAAAAAAAGAAGAAAGAGTTCATCAGACGCTGGATTCGAGCCGAGATTATGCTCGAGCGTGTCAGTAGAAGATCACATGCTTCTTATGAGGTGCGCCACTGAGACTGCTAAGGGAACTGCAACATTTTACATCTATAAATCACACTATTTCTTTTCTAATGCACTCAGTGCGATGTTCAGACCCAACTGTGTTAACTGCATCAGCTAAACTCTCCCACTCTATTGTTTCTTTTGTTATTAATTCCGGAGAACAAACTTGCAAATAACACCGCTTTTCTCCGGTCTACCTCCGAAAGCAGCACCTCCAATTCACATTCTGTTCAAAGTTTCTCTTTTTGCTTGATTTTGCCGTTGCTTTTTCATTGGGTTTTGCCATTAGCATAGTCATTAGCATATTCATACGGGGGAGGAGGCAGGGAGGGGTTTTGTGCTCGTGCATGTTGCGTTCAGTTTCACGTTCATTCAGATGTACAAAAGAATATGCGTGAGATTCGGCGTACGCAGTGTTTCATACATCTGAAATTTTTTCTGCGTACGCACATTTACAGCTTTGTGCGTACGCAATGTTTTAGTAAGATTTCCACGCAAGTCTTCGTACATGAGGCCCCAGGTGGTTAAACATCTTCCCCTTATGGATGATGGAGGCCGCTGTGCTCATTGAACTTTCAGAGCAGCAAAAATGTTTCTGTAACCTTCCCCAGCCTTGTGCCTACTGGTCTACGGTCAATTCCTTTGTCTTCATGCTTGGTTTGTGCTTTGGCATGCACTATCAAGCCTGGGAGCCTATATAAACAAGTGTTTGCCTTTTCAGATCATGTCCAATCAGCTGAATTTATCACAGGTGAATGCCAATGAAGCTGCTGAAACATCTCTAGAATGATCAGTGGAAACTGAATGTAGCTGAGCTCAATGTAGAGCTTCATGGCAAGCTCTGTGAATACTGACGTACATGTGATTTTACAGCTTTTATATTTTGAATAAATTTGCAACAATTTCAAAAACTCTTTGTTTACATTGTCATTATGGGGGATTGTGTGCAGAATGTTGAGGAAATTAATGAATTTAATCCATCTTGGAATAAGGCTGTAACATAAAAAAAAAATGTGTAAAAAGTGAAGCGATATCAATACTTTCCGGATGCACTGTAAAATAGTGCTCTGTAAATCTTTCTGAAGCAAAAACCAGATGAAATGCAAACTACACATTTGAATAAGCTTTAATCAAGGCTGGCATGATCTCCATTTAAAGACATTCTCCCAGAAAAGAATAAATAAATACAAGAGTTTAGTTGAGTCTCCTTTATTTCTGTAGCACTTTATACGAAATAGACTGTCATAACTACACAAATAACACAGTTTCATTTTGTCATGTCTGACAATATATTCAATAAATCAGGCAAGAGAGCAGAATAGAGAACAGGAAATGATACATACATTTTTCATGTCATGGCATGGTCACTATTACATTTAATTTCATTGGTTTTTCCTTTGTCAGTGATAAATATTATGTTATATTTGTTTGACTATGTGGACTCAAATCATGAGGTTATATACATAATATATAGAGCACAGCATCATTAAGTACACCGCATTTAGAAAATGAACATTTTCCTCTTTCTCAGTGAATATAGTGTCATGACATTTAGTTGATGTGTGTGGATCTGTGCTGCCCTCTGGTGTTCCCTTTGTGTGTTTTTGCTTTTGATTGAAGGAAGACGGCTTCTGGAGGAAACTTGATGATGGATTCGATTGGTTCTCATCTCAACATACCCTGAATAATGACTTATGACTTGTGTTATGCATTAGCTTTGGGGGCCCTTATGTTCCTCCAGCGTATTTCTCTGTTTTGCCCACCATTGAACACTATGCCAGAGAGAGATTGAAATATGTTTGGGGTGTACAGATACATTTAAAAGGGTGATTAATATTGTGATTTTTGTTTTGATTTTCTCCTGTCATTTCTTGTTTCAATTTGTAAGTTTATTCTTGCTCATTCGTTTTTACTCATAATGTTAAGGGTTGTGGATAACACAATACACACTTGTAATAATATAAAACACCCCTGTAAATAATTATGTGAAGAGAAGTAGAGGGATTGACGCCACATTGTTTTTTTGTTGTTGTTTTTTTGTACGTTTGTTATTGTTTTGGGAAAAAGGGAGTTAGATAAGTAATTGCTGTACTTTATTTATTTATTATTATTATTTTCTTTAAGTAAGACAGTTGGTAAATATATATATTTTTGTTAGTTATTTTTGGCCCGGTCTTCCCCTGAAGATACATAATTATTGGCCCCCCTTTGAATTGTTTTCTTTTTTTAATATTTCCAAAATGATGTTTAACAGAGCAAGGAAATTTTCACACAAAATTTTGTGATAATATTTTTTCTTCTGGAGAAAGTCTTATTTGTTTTATTTCGGCTAGATTAAAAGCAGTTTTTAATTTTTTAAACACCATTTCAAGCTAAATATTATTGGCCCCTTTAAGTTAAACCTTTTTTAAACCTGTGCCTACAGAACAAACCATCATTATACAATAATTAACCTAGTTAAGCCTTTAGATGTTACTTAAAGCTGTATAGAAGTGTCAGTAATAAAAAGTAAAGTAAAAAAAGTAATAATTCTGACTTCAACTGTATATCCTTATCTCATGTAATAAACAAAGCTTGTTAAATTCAGATTTTCTCTGGTATTGGCTCTCTTTTCTTTTCTTTTCTTTTCTGTTGTGATCGTAACATTAGGCTGTGTATTTTGGTGCATTTAAACAAAACAGGTTTATCAAACTGATGTATTTATTAAAATAATATTTTAGCCACCAAACATCTTTAGAAATTGAAAAATAAAACAATTTAATTCAAGCAAAATATTGCAAAGAACAAATATTTTTTGCTTCTCTTGATTTTTCCTCTTTTAAAAAAATATTATTTAATATTTTTCTATAACATAAATGTGGCTGTACTAGTTTTTGGACTGTTATCATAAGTTATCTTGTTAGATGAGCTCCAGATTTGGCTTTAGTGCTGACTAATCTAATGTACATGCACAAATATAATATTGTAGAGCTTCCTATTAAAAACATGAGTTAAAAAGAGAGATTTGTAAAGGGTGTACTTATATATGCTGAGCACTGCATACATATAAAATGGTTACATACATCAGTGCCTAATCATCCAACAATAGCACTTGTTTTTTAAAACAAACAAACAAACAAACAAACAAGCACAAATCTAATAAACAAAGAGACTCACAGCATCTACAGATTGTTAGACACGTGATTTTCTGTATTTTAGAGTGAGTCTTGCTTGATAAAAGTCTGCATATGAATAAATGTAAATAAAAAATGAATAAACGTACAAGAATAAGTGTAAGTGAATAAATGTAAATGATTAAAATGTAAAAGTAAGAAATGTAGACATTCGTCTAGACTTTTGTTCTCTTAATATAACATACACACATACATATGTCTTATGATGCACAACTATAGGTTTAGCAATAGCCAAAAGTAAAACCTGTTGACTTTTCTTATGACAAAAGTCGTTTGAATATTAAGTAAAGATCAGGTTCTGTGAAGAAATTTAGCAAAATTCACTGTAAATATATGGAAGCTCAAATTGTGAAGTGAGCCGCCTCGTCAGTGATGGCTTTACCCATTGTAACAGAATGAAATTTCTGTCACGTTTTTTTAATCCTTAGAATAATGGAAATAAAAAATGCTGTTTAAATGGAACTACAGGGCACTAGAGGGCGCTGGTCAAACACCTGGAATGTATAATAGGTGAGTGGGTGAATGAAGAAGTAGATTTAGTTGTGGTAGAGGGAAGACGTGGTTCCTTGGAGCTGCTTCAAACTGTTTGTATAGTGAAGTCCTAGAAGTGAACCCTTGCGTTTAAAGCTCAGCCTGTGAGTATGCTTACATTCTTTCTTCTTTCAATATGTTTGAAATTCTTATGTTTGTTTTTGGTGTTTTTTTTAATTTTGTTAGAGGGACTTCCTTATTGTCTTGATTACTGAATGTTTGGAAAGTTTTATTGGTATGCTGTCTAAATAAGATTTGATGTTTTGGATAGCATCATTAAGTTTCATTCATGCATTATCTGCAAGTCTGCAAAAGTAGACCAACATATTTCAACGCACTCAATGTTTTTTTTCTACTCCGAAACGGTGACCATTTTCTTAATATATATTTTCTATGCTTAACTAAAGGAAAAGATCATCATCCAGCAGCTAAGACATTTTTGTTTTGTTTTGTTGTGTTTTGAGAGAAGTTTCAAAGATATTGGGCATTTCTTAACTTTATTTTGGGTACATTATTCTTTATTTCAACATATTTTCCATCTAAGAATATATATATATATATATATATATATATATATATATATATATATATATATATATATATATATATATATATAGAACAAATATGTGCTGGTGTTGGTATTTCACTTTAAATCCTAGTGGTCAACCTTTTTAACGTGACTACTTTGAGTAAAGTAATGAAAAGTTACACAATTCTCAAAATTGGTCCTCTGCTTTTCAACCCATCTCAATGCATACATAAATTTTGAGCACACAGACACACACAGCTAAATTTGATTAAATCTATATTCGGTCTTCTCAATATTTAGATTTTTTTTTTTAAACCACAGATTGTGGGTTTTCCAATATCTCAACTATCTTAGCCAAACATTGTCAAAAATGAACATTAATGACTTATTTTGTGAATCACGTAACTTTAATCTAGACCTGTGAGAAACATTCTGTCTGTAAAACATAACTGTTAAGCCTGCATGAAAGAAACGAGTTACAAATACGATTGATGCCAACTATCGAGCACTTGGAGGACAACACATACACCTAATAGACTTGAACATAGACACACAGACATCACCTATATACTGGATAACTGCAAGTTAACTATACTTATATATAACTGTTAAAAGCTATCAGTTACTAGTTAAAGTTATGATAGCTAATATCCTTAACTTTTCTAATTTTGATTGTAATGCAGTAATGTGCACCTTTTAAAGCTGATTTGAAACAGTAATTATTGTGAGCAGCGCTATACTAATAAACATGATTTGAATTAGTTAATCAAATATTGGTTCTCGGTTATGAACCATTAGTGAATTTACTGCAGACTCACTCTAATAATCTTCCTCTCGTTTCCCCCACAGATGATCAGATCATCCAAACACCCTCATGAGAGACGAACAAACAAATAATCCTGCTTCAGTCGTAAGATTTAAAGTGATTTACTGCACTGTTGGATTATTATTATTATTATTATTATTGGAGTTTTCAGGGATGCTCATTCTGACTTCAATGTGAACACTATGTAATGCGTCTCCATTACCTTCTTCTGTCCATTTCACACTCCTGATCTCATCTGTGTACACCGGAGCAGGATTTACAAAGATTTTGCCAATGATGTCCTTAATGTCCTCAATGTTTTCCTCAGTGCGCTCAATGTTCATAATGTTCATAGTGTTCCCAGTAGTTTCGTTCTCATTAATGTTCTCAATGTTCCTATTGTTCTCATCTTTTTCATTCTTATTAATGTTCTCAATGTGAATTCTGTATTTTTGTTTTAGAAAGTCATGCAGTTCTTCGTTACTCATCTTCCAATCTTTAAGATCATGTTTTACTTTAGTTTTGTCATTATAAACCAGATAGCACATGGGCTCTTGTACTGTCCCATCATTATTTTCCTCAACGATCACTTTATAGAAGTAATCTGGCACTGCTTGCCCTTGTTCTGTTTTGTTTACATACCGTGAATTTAGTATTATTGTTCCAGTGTAAACGTGGACGTTTTTTTGGTCATTTACTTTTTTACGACACATATTCTCCAAATATTTCCATGTGCGTCTATTTAATACAGAGTCCTGTGGTGAAATGTTGATGAGCTTATAAGTGTCTATATAGGCTTCTTTACACCACCTGTGATTGGCCGCTGCAGCAAGATGACCACGATCATAGTTTAGGATTCTCCTACATTCGTGAAAGTCATGATTTCCCTTAACATTCATAGCTAAAGTCTTCTTGTTCAGTATCTCAAACACCCATTCAGCATTTCTGGTGTTTTCATTGTATGACGAGACATAAGACTTTTTTTTTATTATTATTGTTCCTGAAGGATATCCATCAGTTAATTTATACTTTGAATGGACTGTTTCAGCATTCTCAGTGTGGGCTTCACTACCAAACAGTTCTGAGAGTGGGATCTTAATGCCAATGGTTGAAGGATTTTCAGATCTATTACGTTTTTTACGGTTCTCACTAAAACTCAAATTGCTCTGAGATGAATTGTTTGATCGTCCGGAAAGCAAAGTGCCTTGTGGCTGCTCATTTTTCTTATTAGATCTTGAATCATTTTTGTTAGCATTGCTCTGAGATGATCTGTTTGAGTTGTTAGCTTTACTGGATGCTGGATTGTCTTGTGGCTGCTCATGCTTAGCAGAGCTCGACTGGATCGGTTTAGCTTTGCTCTGAGATGATCTGCTTGAACTGTCAGGTAGACTGACTGACGAAATGCCTTCTGACAGCTCATCTTCCAAACTGTTTGTACTAAGAGGTGGACAGACTACCACATTGCTCTGAGATGAATTGTCTGGTCTATCAGATGCATCGGACTTCAAAATGACAGGTGGTTGCTCTACAGTTTCACTTTTGGCCAATATAGACTCTGCTTCTATTCTTACATGTTCCACATAATCCTGAATTTCCATTATCTGAAACGTTATCACACAAGCCCACTGTTTTACTTTGGGATCATGTTTTTCTTCCATTATCTCTAAAGCTTGAAAAATTTTATCACATGGCCAAGTTTTAATGTCATAGGTCTCTTCAATCTCATTTTTAACTTTTAACCACAGATCCCTGTTAAAGTAAAATAACAAACACTCAGCCATGTCGTCTAAATAGTCATCAGGAGTATGTGAGACTGACGCCATCTTGATGAAATCTGGACACAAAGTTCAGCAACAGAAAGAGCTCTTGTGTGTGTGAATTTTTTTTTTTTTTTTTTTTCACTTCGCCGAGGTCTTCAAGGATCTTCTCATCCACTAGCCTAAAATGTGCACAAGGAAAGAAAAAACAACTTGAAGTCAAATGTCTCATTCATTCAGGATGATAACTGATTGAGAAGTGAGGTAAAAATGGACTCACCAGAACAGACTAAAGGTCAGATGAACACACACGTCTGCTGTGATGACTTCACACCAGCTTTTGCTCTCCTACACACACACATTTTATTAATGCATTTCTACTTGGAAACTGTATCTTACATTGCAACTGGCAGGACAATTTAGTTCTTACTCATCACAAATCAGACAAAATCTATAAACAAATCCGAGTATAACCAAGAACTATGTATAAATCCTGGTGGTTCCTACAGAACATCATATTTATTAGAGTTAAACATATGTCTCCTTAAACATTTAGAGAAAATGATCCTCAAGTTGACTCCAACAGGAAATACCTTAAGTCTCTAGAAACTACCCGTGAGCATTAAAGATCACGCACAGCAATTATACATATGAAAAGCATCAGAAATGTTATTGACGTTCAGTCAATGACATTAAACCAGCTCTTACAGCATTCTTTCTATTCAATGAAGCGCTTATAGAATTTAAAGGGCCAGTTCACACGGAACTGAAATTTCTGGTATCATTTACTCTTCCTTCACTTGTTCAAAACCTGCTTGACCTTTTTCCTTCTGTTAAATTTTCCTAAGAATGCTGGCAAGCTGTAACCCTTGACTTGCATGGTATGTGTATTTCCTGCTATGGTAGTCAAGTCACTAATAATGGTTATTACAATGCATCAAAGCAGGTTAACATAAATGCAGAAAAGATAAAAAAAAAAAATTTAACAAAATGAAATTTCACGTTTTGGAACATTCCAGCATAATATTCGATGGTTTCTAACATTCTTCAAAATATTTTCTTTTGTGTTGAAGAGAAGCAGAGCAAGTTTGGAAACACATGAGGAAGAGTAAATAGTGTGTAAATGTACATTTTTTGGGTCAACTATGCCATTAAAGATGTTGTTTTGGGAGATTTATAGAGTGTTTTTGTAAAAGAGTGTTTATAGACTCTAGCAAAGCTCAGATTTTTTTTTGCTCCAAATAATAAGATTAGTTTAAATAAAATAGTTAAGTTCAGTATTTATCATGTTATAACTGTAAGTATAATACTGTATCTTAAACCCTGATGTTTACTTATTTTTATCTATAAACCCTTATAATAATTATCTATCATTTGCTGCAATAAACACAAATTTCATATCTTTGTGTTTCTCTGCCATGATGGATTAAGGCAGTTCTGAAGGCAAAAGTGGTCCTGGTGTAGCAGTTGATTCTGTTCCCCTCTGGAATTCCAGTTCCCCATCAGCGAAGTGTATGCGCTAACAGAGTCTGCAGACGCAACCCCGACACAACTGGGTGTACGGAAAACGAAAATGGACAATGCTTTCATGTCTTGCAATGCCAAAGTAGCGTAATAAGATTAATCTAACACTCCCGTTATGTATTTTCTGTGGTTCATGTTTGTATACTTGGCTTCTTTCTAATTTCTGAGTTTATGCACCCTAGTTTAATACTGCGCGTAGGCCTGGAGTTATGTTGGTCCTTTTCATTTTCAAGTTCGAAAAAAATACGTACTTTTAGAACCACTTTGCTTTCCGTACACCCAGTTGTGTTTAGGTGTGTCTGCATTTATATATATATATATATATATATATATATATATATATATATATATATATATATATTTATATTTCATTCATTTATTTTATTTTCGGCTTAGTCCCATATTCATCTCAGCTGAGCTTAATATTGTAATTTAATACTTTTAAAAGTAACTTTTTCCAACAATGTCCGGGCAACCAGATCATCTACCCACATCTCCACAATACATAAAGCTCCAATTAACATGAAATGTAATTAGTTCTTACCTTTTAATTCAGAGTATAGCCCAATAATCAGCGACCCTGGGCGATGTCAGCTACAGGCAGGTTCGGCTTCTTAGGGCTCGATGAGAGTAAAGTGTTCAGGCTCAGATAAATGGTTAGTCAGACAGAAATTACTCTGATGCTTTGCTATATATACTCTTCTGAATGGCATGAATGCATATTTTGGACATGAGTCCAGTTTAGCTTTTGCTTCCTGATGATAAAAAAACAAACACATACCTGTGGCAGTGTGGGTGACGTGGCATATAATTGTAAGTCATGATAACAAATGAGAGCATGTCCTGTCTTTAGATATTTCAGGTTGGTATTTAAGGCTTACCTTTTGTGCTACACCAACCTGTGGTGCAACTTTATCCTCGTTCAGCAAGAACAGGTTTTGCTTTCATTGTTCTATTATTAAACATTTCCAAGAAAAAGTGAACATCAGACCATTTATCAGTGGCAATTATAAAAGCATTAAATTCGATAGAGCAACGTTGCCCAAATTCGGTCATGTAGGGTCCATGTGTCCTGCAGAGTTCAGCTCCAACCACAATTAGACACGCCTGAACTAGATAATCAAGCTCATAGCCTGCATTTTAGTGCACTTTATTTATACCCTTCACTTGATAACTTCCCTCCGTCTCGTTGACAGATGTCTTCAGTGAGTATGTTTACATGGACACCAATACTCTGATTTTACTATTAAGACAATACTCTAAGAGTCTACCATGTAAGCTGAGATTTTTGATGACCCTAATCTGACTAAAGTCATAATCAAAATCAAATTAAGACGTGGAGAATTCCTATTGTACAGCATTATTCCTATTTCCGAAAGTGCAGTAGACGTGTAAACACCTTAAACTATTAGCCATGTAGGACTTGTGACAGGATAAGCCATACACACATGGCTGTTTGACACTGTATTATCAGCACCTACTGAGATAGTACAGGACCACAGACACACACACATACACATCTCCAAGTCCACACCCTTTATCACCCAACACAACTTTACAAACGCTGTCAGGAAAGTGCAGACATTATCTTTCCACTCGGTGTGTGTGGTATCAAACTCCATTAAAAACAAAGACATCTCTAGAGCCTATTTAAGGAGGCTCTAAAGCAGGCCTGTTTCTGCTTAGAATAAAGTGTAAAGATGCTGCTGCATTAAACAGTTTGTGCAAATTACATATTTTTTTTTGCAACTTCAGGTTTGGTGTCTGTGCCGTCTTTGCTGTGTAACGATGCCTCAACTCTCTCCCAGTCCTCATATAAATGCTCAAAAAAACATGTGGCTCAGAGTTTGTCATGAGGGTGTGAATGAAATGTTCCTGAGTGAAAATGAAACTTGAACTGCAGTTAAAGTTGGAAAAATTAGAAATGAAAAACCCAAAATTACATGAAACTCCAGAGGAAACGTTGGATTGTATGGAGACGCAATGAAGTTAATCAAATTATGTGCTGTAACATGTAAAACAGGATCATGAAAGAAACATTGTAAAAGCGGCTTAAATAAACGCCTTAATCAAATTATTGTTTTATTCAGATTAAATCAAATCACTTGAATACTGATGTCTATATGTAAATCCAGTCATTGACTACGTTCCACTAGTGCCCACTACTGGTGGAGCATGTGAATGAGTTCACACTGAATGCCCCAAACACTTGATTTTTTTTAACTTTTTTTTAAAATTAAAATTAACTTTAAAAAAACTCACTGCATTGAGTGAAAAATACAATAACTAAAGTTATAAAAATCTTTACAAAGCCTCGATCATTAGGAAAAAAGATTATCACCAGCTTTAAGTAACGTATTCATCATCAAGTCACATGATGACAAGCTGAGAAGTGGCAGGATACTGGAAAGCGTCTCTGGATAACTACTATTAATTGGAACATTTAATATATTTGTGCTTCGCAATCTTACCCGATTCCCAGAGATGGGATGCAGCTGGAAGGCCATCCGCTGCGTAAAACAATATGCTGGATAAGTTAGCGGTTCATTCCTCTGTGATGACCCCAGATTAATAAAGAGAATCGGCCGAAAAGGAAATGAATAAATGAATCTTAACCGCATTTTGACAAATAACTTTTTTTAAACTAGAAGTAAATGACAATCGACATTATGGCAACTTCCAAGCAACAAATCCACACGAGACAAGACCACGAGAATCAGAATCAGTTGCAGTTGCAGAGGTGCAATGGAAGTCAATAATTTTGGTGACAGAGCTTCTACAGTGCAACAGAATAACAGAGACAATACAAAAAAAAGATAATAAATATATTTTAAAAATAGAAGTAGTGAATGCAGATATTCAAATTGACAAGTGTACAGCTATATACAATGTTATATGTGCAGCTGTTAAGTGCAAATTAGTGTATGTGTTGTTTAATAAGTGTATATGTGTATGAAAAGTGTACAGCAAGTAGTAATGTTGGTTCCACAATTATTATCATCAAGTGTTCATGAGATGGATTGCCTGAGGGAAGAAACTGTTTCTGTGTCGGGCTGTTCTGGTGTGCAGTGCTCTGTAGCGTCAACCAGTAGGTAACAGGAGCATCTCTACAGTTGTAGACATGCAATGGAAGTCAGTAGTGGATAGGAGAATTTAAGCCAAGCGGAGCATTTCTACAGTTGTAGAGGTGCAATGGAAGTCAGCGGTGCAGAGTATTTAAGCTAGGTGGGGCATCTCTGCAGCTGAAGAGGTGCAATGGAAGTCAGCGGTGCAGAGTATTTAAGCTAGGATCTTAAGCTAGGACTTAAGCTAGGTTATTTATAATCCATGAATAAATAACATTACGTTAGGAATCTTAATGTGAATAAAATCATAAGCATATCTGGCTCCATTTATTCACAAAGTCAGAGTACATTCTTAACCTGTCAAGAGAGAGGGTGGGACCATCTCAAGTTTTTTTTTAGAGCTCTTTGGATGGAGATGCGTCTCTGTTCAGCTATTGGCTTAAAGGAGTGTTAAACAAAAGTGCAAAAGGCCGGTGGCCTATTTGTTGACCAAAATCACTAGTGTTATGACTGGAGACGCTACTGAACACACTCCAGCGAGTAGTTTGGATGATAACAGTGCATTCCATGGATGCGCATCAACATATAAATTTGTTGTGGAGTGATGTTTTACGGATTGGATTGCCTGGACCTTTGCAGTCGAAACACTTCATGCTATTAGAATGATCTGTGGACAGGCGGGAGGCTTGAGAGGTGAGTTCCTTTGGTAGAAATCATTCTATTCACGTTAGTCTCATCTTTCAAAGATTTCTGAAAGGTTTAGTCTTTGTTGGAGAGTGTTTTTTTTTTTTGTGAGACTTTCCTTTGAAGCGTGCTATGTACGTTACCGCGGGTGCACCGCTAGGAGGGCAATGAGATTTCGGCTTCTTTGCAATGGCTTGTATCACCGGCATCTTGAGAGTTTAGGCAGAGCTCGCACACAGTGATCGAGTTTTGACTGTGATCTTACTGGAGAATTGGGTTGAATACACAGCGGATGCGTTTTGTGTGAGGCACTTTGAAGTAGAAGGTTTTATGTTGTTGGAGTTATATTTGGAGATGCAGCGTTAGTTGTTGTTTTTGAAGCAGTACTTGTTATAGCAGTAGCAGCTGATGCGGAGCAGAGCAGTCTTCAACATGAAGATGGCTGTTATATGGAACTTAGGGTATTTATAGAGGCTTAGGAATCGTCTGATTGGTGAATCATAAATTGAATAATGCGGGACCCGCTGCAAGCAATCATAAGCATGTGATCCTCTCGAAATTAATTTATAAATAAACTTCACGAAGTACAAGAGTTTATTTAGTGAAGTCAGCTTTATTTCTATAGCACTTTATACAGTGTAGGCTCAAAGGACAATAATAAAAAGCCA
Organism: Danio rerio; assembly: GCF_052040795.2. Classification (NCBI taxonomy): domain Eukaryota; kingdom Metazoa; phylum Chordata; class Actinopteri; order Cypriniformes; family Danionidae; genus Danio; species Danio rerio. The sequence goes on from NC_141023.1 coordinate 4,542,357, forward strand.
GAGAACAGTAGTTCATTTTTGTCTGACAATATATTCAATAAATCATCCAGAGAGAAGAATAGAGGATATAGGAAATGATAGATACACACATTTCATATTTCAAGGCATGATCACTTTTCTTTAAATGTTAATTCTGTATTTGGTTACAGAAGAGAAAAAGAGAAAGTTTTTTTATTTGTTGAATACGAGAAATCAAATCAAACCATGAGGTTATATAGAGAACTATCTAATTCTCCAACAACAGCACTGCTGAATTTCAATAAAATCTTTGTTGGTTCTTTGTTCTTTTGTAAAATAAACTGAATGTTAAACTAACCAAGACTCGTCACAGGATCTACATATTGTTGCTCTTCTGATGGTTTAAAGAGCTACTCTTAGTGAGTCGCGTTAGATAAAAGCCACTTGAATAAATGACAAAAACGTAAATAAATGTAAATTAATAATGTGTAATAAATGTGAATGAATGAATGAACGTAAATGAACAAATGTAAATTAACTAACACAAATAAATGAAAATGAATGAGCATGAGTGAACAAATATTAATAAATGTAAATGAATGAACAAGAATAGATGTCATTTTAAAAGTAAATCTATAAACATGAATCGATGTAAATGGATGAAGTGAATAAATGTAAATGAATTAGCATAAGTGAATAAACATAAATAAATGAAGTGAATTAATGTAAGTAAATAAATGTTAATGAATAAAGGTAAAATTTATTAATGTAGATTAAATGATTAAATGCAGATGACTAAACTCCTTTATTATAACACACACACACACACACACACACACACACACATATTAACTTTGGTCTAGATATATGGGGAAAATTCTGTCCCGAAATTATTTCTGTTTAAACCTGTATGAAATGAAAATTTATTATTCTTTCTCAAACACACCAAAACATTTTCCAAGCACACCAGTCAATAAAAAACCTTTTCTTCAGGCTCAACAGGATCTTTCTGTCATTTTCTGCTCTTGATCACATCATTATTATTCGGGGATAGTTATTCTGACTTTTATTTTAGCACTGCATGATTCTCCCTCTCCATCTTCTCCTGTCCACGTCACACTCCTGATCTCATCTTTGACCTTGTGAACATCCCATACGCAGAACTTCAGATTAGAGATGCTCTCGATATCCTTAACAAACTTCCTGCACTTTGTTTCCACAAATTTAGCCATTGGTTTCGCTTTCCTTAATTTATCTTTAGTATCATCCTTTAATATAGTTGAGTTATTGGTAATCAGATATCCGATTGGCGGTAATATTGTGCCGTCATGATTTTCCTGAACAATCACTTTAAAGAAGGAATGAGGCACTGCTTTCTGCAAGCTACTGCTTGTTTGGTTTACATATTGTGGATCTGATATTACTGGTCCAGTGTAGATGTGGATGTTACAGTTTTGGTCTTTTGCTTTAGCGCGGCAGCTTTCCTCCAAAACAGTCATCATGCTATTATTCAACTTGGCACTCTGTGGTGAAATGTTGCTGAACAAAAAAGTCTCATTATAGGCTTCCTGACACCAACCGTGATTGCCCGCTGCAGCAAGATGACCTTGAGTGTAGCCTGCGACTTTACTATAGTCACTTAATTGACGTTTAACATGTTTCTTTTTGGCTAAAGTGTCCTTGTTTAATATCTCATACACCCATTCAGCATTCTTGGTGTTTTCATTGTATGACATGACGTACGTTTTTTTTCTCCTTATTTCTCTTCTTGAAGGGCATCCATCTATTAATTTATAGGCAGATGGGATGGTTTCAGTTTGTTCAGAGGTGGCTTCCCTACCAATCAGCTCAGAGAGAGGGATCTTAATGCCAATAACTTGAACACGCCCATCTAGTGACTTTTTTTTACTTTCAGGTTCTGAGTCTTTTGTAGCTGTTAAAATGCCATGTTTAGTTTTCGCTTCTGTTTCATGTTCATCGTTATCAATCATTTTCATCTCCTGGAATGTTATCACATACGCCCATTGGATTCTTTTGTAATCTATTTCCATTACCTGTGTTTCTTCCCATGCTCGTCTAATGTCATCATCTGTCCAGAAATGTTCATCATCTGTTGTAATGCCACATGTCTTTTCAATCTCATTTATAACTGTAACAAACCAATGAAATCTGTTCTCAAATGATAACAAACACTCAACCATGGCGTCTAAAGAGTCCTCGGCTGAGTATGAATCACTCTTGGTTGGCAATGGCATGCTTGAGACTAACGCCATCTTGATGAAATCTGGACACAAAGTTGAGGAACAGAGTCTTGTGTGATTTTAGTTTTACTTCTCTGAGGTCTTCAAGGATCTTCTCATCCACCAGACTAAAACAATGTGCGCAAGAACAGAAAAAAACATTATTCTCTTTCATTCAGGATGGTAACTGATTGAAAAGTGGGTTAAAGATGGACTCACATGAACAGACTGCAGGTCAGATGAACACACACGACTGCTGTGCTGATTTTACACCAAATTTTGCTCTTCTGCAAACACACAAAAGTATTATAAACTCAAACTCTTCCTGTTAAATCGTTCTATTCAAAAAGGAAAGCACTTTCGGATATTAAATATCATCTTGTTTTGAGAGTTTTTTCTGTTTAGTCCCTTTATTAATCAGGGGTCGCCACAGCAGAATGAACCTGCAACTTATCCAGCTTATGTTTTACGCAGCGGATGGCCTTCCAGCTGCAAGCCATCACTGGGAAACATCCATACACACTCATACAGTACGGACAATTTAGTTTACCCAATTCCCCTATAGCACATGTGTTTGAACTGTGGGGGAAACCGGAGCACCCTGAGGAAACCCATGCCAACACAGGGAGACCATGCAAACTCCACACAGAAATGCCAACTGACCCAGCCAAGGCTCGAACTAGCAACCTTCTTGCTGTGAGGGAATTGTGTTACCCAAAGCGCAATTGTGTCGCCCCTAGGAGAATAATAGTGGTAATAATCACATATTCTGATGTCTTCTGTAGCACAATGCTAAAATGTATCAACTTGAGTATTATATAGTGTGCTTTATTGTATCATAACTGCAGAATATAGAAACACTGTATCTGTAAGGAAGGCTCATGCCCAATTCACATGTGGTGTCAGCGTCAACGCTTCCCATTCACTTTGAATGGATGACGTCAGGCGTTTTCAAGCGCAGACGGAAGGGTCAGCCAATCAGAACGCTGTATGCAAATACACCAGCTAGACAGTGGCCTATTGCTGACTGAATTTTATTGGCTATGACGATTACTACAACCCCAACTTCAGACACGCTTTCAGTCAAGCGTTGACGCCAAAGCCCTGTGTGAATAGGGCGTCAGAGGGCTGGGGATCCACACGCAGTTTTATTAACAGGCTGGCAGCAAACAATCGGAGTCCAAAAGGCAGACTAAGGTTGGGGCAGGCGGCTAACAAACACAAGTAAATAAAAAAAAAGGAAAGAGTGACATACCAGGGACACCTCTCAGTAATAATCATCTGGGGCCTCATGTATCAACGCTGCGTACGCACAAAAACTTTGCGTACGCCCGGTTTCACGCTCAGAATCGCTCACGTTTGGATTTACTAATGATGAACTGAACGTGGGAATGTGCGCAGCTTCACGGCAGCTTTATGGCTGGCATACGCACATTTTTTGTGCGTGTCTGTTTTATTTCCATTGGCGACTCCTAGAGGCAGTTGTGTTAAATTCCTCTCTACAAAGTGTGTGAGCCCTGCAATGGCAGCTGTATGAGACGGGTTCATCTAGTAGGTATATGAAGTTTCCATACCATACAGTTGACCAGCTAAACATTAAAGCACAATTTGCAGCGGTCGCCTGTTTTCCCAATGTAATCTGAGCGATCTACCGCACGCACATTGCTATAAAGACACTATCTGAAGATGAATTTGCATGCGTGAATCAGAAACATTTCCATTCAATAAATGTGCAAATAAAAAATGATGCACAGACTTATTAATGATTCCTACTTGTCTTTCTCGTGATAAATAGTGGGCAAAATCTGATATGCAGTGGGGGAAAAAAAGGAAAATGAGTTCATCAGACACTGGATTCAAACCGAGTTCATGCTCTAACGTGTCAATCCATGTTGACTTGCGTTCTACGAGCTGCACCACTGAGATTGTTAAGGGAACTGCAATATTTTACACATATAAATCTCACTATTTCCTGTTTACTACACTCAGTGCGATGTTCAGACCCAACTGTGTTAACCGCATCAGCTAAACTCTCCCACTCTATTGTTTCTTTTGTTATTAATTACGGAGCACAAACTTGCAAATAACACCGCTTTTCTCCGGTTTACCTCCGAAAGGAGCACTTCCAATTCACATTCTGTTCAAAGTTTCTCTTTTTGCTTGCTTTTGCCCAGGGCCGGCCCAAGCCTTCAGGGGGCCCTAAGCAGGATTTTATTTGGGCCCCCTTGGTGCAAACAATATGACAAATTACGGTCAATCCTTGATAATTCGCACACTATAAATTTAAAACACAATATCAGTTTTATTCGCTGTAGCTGTGTTGCTTACATCATAAAATATGTTTTAAGACAATTCTAAATATTATTCTGCAGAAACAACTTCCTATTGATCCAACTTTTTATATGACTACTAGCCACAAATCTAAATAATTAGACACAAAACATTAATATGGGCTGGCAGAAACAAAAGCAGCTGGAAGTAGCCAATAACATACTGATTTTTATTATTATTCAAGACGCTGCCAAACAGTCAAACATAGTGATAATAAAGATACTTTTTTTACATTGGATATAAATGTTAACACTGAAAAAAAAATCATATTGTATTTTGTAGGTCAAATAACTTAAAACATCTATTTAAATTAAAATAAAATTAAATCAGGAAGCATTTTTCTAGACATACTCGCAAATCAATCAAATTACTAAATATGTACAAAAATTGTTCAGTTTTCAGAAATAATTCTAAATTAAATGAATTTTATTGTAAAACAAATTAATCTGCCAATGAGATAAGTAAAATAATATTATTTAAAACCTAAAACAATATTTTTATTTACCCTAATTGGCAGATTATTGAGCTTTTTTTAATGAAAAATTCACATTATTTTGACTAAAAATCCTTTTTTTTTTTTTTTTTTTTTTTTATAATCGCCACGTTCATTAAAAAAAGCATTTTGCTGCTGTTCCGGGCACTGCTGCTTCAATCACGATATCAATGATTCTGCGATATATTGATAGATCACAAGAAAACCAGCCACAATATATCACAATTTTGGTGAATGAAGGGGGAAAATTCATCAAAAATCTATGATGAATTTCTTTTATAAACACGCATTTATAGAATTGCAACAATGTAAAACAAGTGAACATCTGTCAAACAAGCTTAAAAATGCTCATGTGCAGAGAGCAGTTTATGACTGAAGAGAGCACATCTCTATCACAGCAGCAGAATCTCAATTTAGTGGAACATGCATTTAAGAAAAAAACTGCCAAAATAGTAATTTATAGCGTTCTGTAAACAAAATACTTATTACAACTTGACCAACTCATTTTATGTAAACATGGAACATTTTATGCTTAGACCTGGTTTATTTTTAATAAAAAATATGTATTCCCACTATTTTTTCAACTGATCAGAATGCTCTGAGAGGTGAGCACAAACTCCTCTGAGCACGTATGTTTTCAGCAGTGGAGAACATTAGTTATTTATTTACTCATCTATTTAAGTTTTTTAATTCCCCTAATATTTTTTTTTTGCCAAAATACCATCTACAAGACTTTGACAAGGTCTGTAAGAGTCAAATAAACGCAAGGCCCTTCTAATTATATGTTCATGTCCAATTGATATCTTTATATATTTTGGCGGAGTTAAAAAGTTTGAGCATATAGGAAGTTGCACTGGCCGGGGGCACGCGCAAGCGATTGCAAAGTGAAAGCGTGTCTGTTAGAAAGAAACTAGTCTGAAACACAAATACATTGGCCCAGCTTGGATAGAAGAAAGTTTCTGTATGCCTGAGATTTTCACCATTGCAATAGCTCATCTGTCTGTCAGTTGTTTACATGACGCTGATGTATGTCCCATGATCCGCCGACCGCTGTTACGGGAAGCGCCACCTGGTGGCGGCTGAGTGTGCTGTAGCTAAAGCGGTTATCTGCTGCAGTCAGTGTGGAAAACTGATTAATCATTTCAGATCTTTTGTAAATTTAGGTAAATATCTTGGCACCTGAGTATGTATCGTGGTCAGAAATAACACTATAAATGAGCATATATTTTGTCCCACCACTAATCCACAACTCAACAAACTAAAACGAAAATCACACAATAATTTCAAGCACTCTTGGGGGCCCCCTGGTGGCAAAGGGGCCCTAAACAGCCGCTTAGTTCGCTTATGCCTTGGGCCAGCTCTGCTTTTGCCATTGATTTTTCCTTTGGTTTTGCCAAAGAGTCATTAGCATATTCATAAGGGGGAGGAGGCAGGGAGGGGTTTTGTGCTCGTGCATGTTGCGCTCAGTTTCACGTTAATTCTGATGTACAAAAAAATATGCGTGAGATTCGGCGTACGCAGTGTTTCATACATCTGAATTTTTTTCAGTTTTAGTTTAGTTTAGTTTAGTTTTTCAACGTTTTAGTATGATTTCCACGCAAGTCTTCATACATGAGGCCCCAGGGCAAGTCAGCGAGCGTCTCACTCATTACAGTATTTCACTGTATTTGTCTATAGTACTCGATTTCTAATATTACACATGATTTTACTAAAACAACGCTAAATATTCAAAAAGCATTGACAAAAACCTAAAGCAAAGCTTTATTAAGGTTTTTGAAGTCGTTTCTTCAAATTACAGTAAATCAGTGAAACATTATTTCCCTTTAAATTATGTTTTCATTGTCAATATACTGTAAAAGGTCATTTGTTAATCAGTGTTCCTTTCCTCACTTTCAAAACCGCTGTTTTGTGTTGTGTGTTTGACCAACCAGGATGTGTACTAACACTTGATTGATTTAACACTCCCAATCTTTTGCTCATTTTGATTGCTTCAGTTATTTTCTTTTCTTTTTTTATTAAATTTCTTTCATTTTTTACTTCACAACAAAATGCTTTCATCCTCTAACATAATCACTTTGTAATTTAGTTTCTTTCCTTTGTAAAAAGGTTTCTAAAATGTAGTTTTTAGTATATATGTATGGTAATATATTAGTAAACATAGAACCGTTTTGATTAAATCCTCCAAAAATTATTGGCTATATTCACTGAGAAATGAATAAAAAATATACATTTTCAAAAAGGGGGTGTAGTCATTTATGCTGAGCAATGTATATGTATATATGTTTGAACAGTAAAACATTAATTGATGGCCATGATACAGGAATTAATGCTTAGTAAAATATCAATGTTAAAGTAAAAAGCAAATTATTATTAAAAATTACCGCAACAGAACTTTTGTGTTTTATGTGTGTGTATTGATCTAAACCTTATAATAAACAACGTAAGCAGGGTTGATTATTCAATTTATAAGAACTTTAATCATTTTGAATACCGCTGGTAAAACTACTACTCTATAAGGCTATATAAGGCTTTAATATAATCCTTTTTTTTAAGTTTGTGGGGTTTAATCCATGGCTTAACAAAACCCACATTTACTTTAGTCTATATGATTAACAAATTTCAATTTAGTCATATTATACTTACCTATACTATAACATACAGTGCACATCATAAATATTATGTATCTAATTCTCAGTGAATATAGGCAATGTATTTTCAAGAGTTCACACTTAGCTGATGATTGATTATAAAGCTTGTTCGGCATGCTGTCCCGGGAGAGAGCCCTGAGCTCATAAGATCCTCGAGCCTTGGGCTCCCTCCCGTTTGCAAGGCGAGAGGGGAGTTTGAGCTCAAGAAGATCTGGGGAACTCCCCTGTGTAGTAGCTAATGAACAGATAGTGATTGCACTTAAGAGATAACTACTGACTAGGAGCATGTCTATGGTGCCGATTTGGATTAGTCAATTAAATTAAGTTGCATGTTTTTGCATGTTTTTTTTTTTAACTTTTATTTAATATTGGGGACTGTTATCATAAGTTATTGTGTTAGATATGCTTGAGATTTGGCTTTAGTACTGACTAATCTAATGTACATGCACAAATATAATATTTTATAGCTTCCTATAAAAAAATATTAATTTAAAAGGGAGATTTGTCAAGGGTGTACTTATTTATGCTGTTTATAGTACCGTAAAAAAAAAAAAACGTAAAAACAAAAGTCTTTACAATCGAGTAAACAACAGTTTATAGCACAGAACTTAGTTTCAACTCACCTCAATTTAGTTTAACAATGAATTTTTAAGAGCCATATTTATTGTTTATTTAGATAAATAAAACATCAAATGATTTAACTTTAATGTCCGTATAATTTATTGATGTAGAAAGACACACTAGGACAGTTATTTGTATGAATCCTCCAAATCCCCCATTCCAAAACATTTCTAACATACATTTATGTTGTAAAAAGAAATGAAAGATTTACCTTTGATTGTTGAAACTTTCAGGCATGGATCTCCTGATGGTCTGAGTGTGGCACGGAGTGAGAATCGAGTTCATATATATATGGCAAGTAGAAAATAGTGCCACGTTGAAACTTTGCACACATGGCAACGTCACAGTAGAAACCATTCATAGCAGTGGTACCACATCTCTGCCCCATCTCTCCCCTCCAATTGGTGCCACGCCACGTATTAAATTTTGTTTTGCGTCTGCTTCAATACACTGTCTGTCTCACCAGTTACATAACTGCTTAAAAAAAAAAAAAAATCAGGACAAGGATCATTGAGTTGATGCATTTAATGCAATTATTAAGTAATACAAAATGCATAGTAATTAATCACATTTTCTCAACTAGCAGATATATATATTTATTAGTATTTATTTATTATTATATATATATAATAGTGCAGAAGTGTCAATATGACAAATGACACTCAATTTAAGCCATAGGTCTCAAACTCAATTTCTGGAGGGCTGCAGCTTGGCACAATTTTGCTCCAACCCTAATGCTGTGTTCACACCAGACATGGAACTCACGTCAAACGCGATTGATTTACATGTTAAGTCAATGCAAACGCACGAATAGACATCCTGCGGTTTGATACACGCGAATGGCGCAGCACAAATGACGCGAATGGCGCGGTGCCAATGGCGCAGCGCGAATTGAGCGTTTTGCGCGAGTTTAAAAGTCTGAACTTCAACGGACATTCGCACAGCATTAACCAATCAGTAGCTTGCTCTTGTGTGGGCGTGATTGTGACGTAGAACCTGTTGATGGTGTCCCGGGGGGAATCCTCCAGCCGACACAGACAAAAAGTTCATCAAACCTGGCTGGGCTCAGTCAGAAGCAACACTGAAAGCCTCCATCATCCAGGTTCAGTTTCTAAAGAAGTTTATAAACTCACAGGGCTGGATGCACCTCTGAAAGGATCTAGTGGACTCAGACACGGCCCTAAACGTATCGACGCTGTTTTTCAGTCTCCATAAAGCACATTAACACAGTTATTTTCATAATAAAATCCATGTTAGCCATTTAGCTATGAAGCTAAATCACCAGGCAGACAGAAGCCCTGCCCATCACTCGAATCCGCGCCTGTTCTGAAGTCAATTTGACACGCGAATGAAGCGGGGTTTGACGCGTGAATGAAGCGGGGTTTGACGTGCAAAAGAAACGAGTAAACTCAAATGTTCACGTGGCCATTTATGCGCGAATACTGCTATATATCCGCGCGTTCCGCGTCTAGTGTGAACGCAGCATAACACAGCTAATCTAGTGGTGTCTAGTAGTCTTGAACACCGTGATTAGTTGGTTCAGCTGTGTTTGATTAAGGTTGGAGCAAAACTGTGCTGTGCTGCAGCTCTCCAGGAATTGAGTTTAATGCCTATGATTTAAGCGATGGTAGTTTTTATAAACGAACCACAACCAGAAGTAGAAAAATGGTCTGTATTCCTGTCACAGCCTGGCCAGGTTCTCCCCACTCCCACTCACACACACAAAAAAAAAACTATTCCACCGCAGTCAGCAAGATCCCTCTCACCTGACTACTAATCACCCCGCACCTACACGTCATCACCCCAGCCCCATAAATTGTTTCTCAATTCCAAGAACGCAGAGAACGGACTTGCGTTCTTGTGGAGAACGGTCTTACCAGGTGTCCTCGGAAGAACGAACTCAGGAGACCGCGAGGGCAGAGAACGCGTCCTTTGAGAAACGGGATGGTGCATTCTTCCTGATGGTCACATGACCTTCACGCGTTTTAAATGGAAATTATTTAAACATTACAGCACTCGTACAACAATTTATTGTTTTTCACTTTTCAAAATATATACTTTGCATAAAAACATTATAAATATACTCTGCACAATATAAATAAAACAGATTTTAATACGAATTTCAGCAAACAAACACCCTTAATGTGTTTATTCCTTTATTAAGATGTTCGTGTTAATGTTTACTTTCACCGTTTCATTTAGGGAAACTCCTGAGGTAAATAAGTGATATCTCTAAACTTTAATAATAAATCTAAATAAAATTCTGCGCTTCCCACCTCCAGTCGCAATGACTTCTGGGACTTCCAGAGCGAGCTCGGTGCTCAAGTCTGCATCGACACATCCGGGAAGTTTCACGCGTCCTCCGTACTTGCGGTCTTGAGTACTGGAACTTAACTTAGGCAGCTGATTATGATGTTGCACGAGAACACGAGGACGCAAGACCGCTGAAGAACTTTTCTTCAGTTTATTGAGAAACACCCTCTGCTTCACTCAGTCTCATCAAATCGAGAAGGACAAGCTTTCATGTCAGTGAAACCTTGCATTATTAGTTATACTTACCTGTCTGTTACAGTTTGTCTAGTGTCTGCGTCTCTCCTCCTTCCTAGTGTGATTCCCTCCTGGTTGTGTGTTTTTCGATTACCTCCAAGACCAGATCTCCACCTTCAGTCCCCGCTTCTATTCCATCATGGACCCACTGCTCATCTACGCAAGAGAAAGACTTTACCTGTTGCTATAATCCTGTTCTATCTATTTACAATAAACTGTTCTTCATACTAGCAGTTCTGGTCTCAGTCCCCATTCTGTGACAATTCCATCAGCTGCAAAATTGGATTACGTCGTCATCAGGTGAAAGCCTGTTGGCTGATTTTATCAGTGGCTAAATTATGACATCAAATCGACGTATTGTAATGTGTTTTTATATAGCGCATTTATTGTGTATGGCCACAAACCCAAAGCGCTTCACAATCATTTTTTACCTCTTTTTAGTCTCTTCACACCACCACCAGTGTGCAGCATCCACTTGGATGATGCGATGGCAGCTACAGGACAACGGCGCCAGTGCGCTCACCACACACCAGCTATAGGTTGAGTGAAGAGACAGTGATGGAGCTAATTCAATGGAAGGGGATGATCAGGAGGCCATGATAGGTAAAGGCCAATTGAGGGACTTTGGCCAGGACACCGGGGTTACACCCCTGCTCTTTATGAGAAGTGCCATGGGAATTTTTAATGACCACAGAGAGTCAGGACTTCTACCAGTTTATACTGGTACTTCACTTTGGACTGCACGGGGCACCTGCATCATTCCAACAGCTTATGGAGCACGTTCTCCAGGGGTGCAAAGGGTGGTCTGCAGCATATTGTAATCCACAGCAGTACTTGGGAAGACCATCAGGAACATTTACGACAGACCCTGGAGAGAATTCTGAAAGAAAAAATGTGCTCTGACCCAGTCTAAGAAAGCCCTAACTTCGAAAAACGATTCCTGGGGCAAATTGATACTTTAGAGAAGGGGATTGGAGTGATACTGGCCCAGGGGACTGTGGAAAAGGCAAAACCAGTTATGTTTCTGAGAAGGAAGCTGCTGTCCATAGAAACCATGTGTTCTACAATTGAGAAAAATTGTCTTCCCATCAAGTGGTCACTGGATTCCCTCAAGTATTACTTTCAGAGTTGGGAGTTCCACCTTGAGATGGACCATCTTACACTGACATGAATTAAAAAAATTAAGGACGATAATGCCCACATCACAAGGTGGTACCAAGCTCTTCAAATTTAAGGTACAGCATTGGCCAGAGAGGCTTAACTTTATTGCCGACCACCTCAGTACCTGGACAGTACACGGCCTGGAGAAGGGCGAGGTGGTGTGAAGAACTCCTCTTTATCACTGGGAATAGCAGTACTGGCGCATACACAAACACCAAACAAACACACACACACACACACACACATAAACACATAGTCACTTACTTCAATTCACATCCCACTGTGGGGTCATCAGCGATTGGCCGCACACATATCCTGATGACATTTCCACACACTTGCCACACCATTACTGCATACATACTCAACACATACATTATTATTTAATGTTTTGTCCTGTTTGTATAAATGTGTGGGAGTAGTTCCATGTTGTGCCGGCCAAACCAGAGGAATGATCGGCATGTTCTTACGACATCACAACCATGCTCATTTGAGCTTTACATTTAACTGATAAAACTGTACAACACAGCATTGAACACACATTTAATTCACTAAGCAATCTGTTGTAAAGGTTTCAATACTGATTTATGTGTTTACATGATGTAAAGCTGACCAGTAGTTTTATAATTTTATGTGCAAATCAAATGGAAAAAAATGTGAAAGCACAGCCCTGACCACCAATTAGGAAGTATGAGAATGCTCTGGTGGAGAAAAGACATGTGACACCAACCTTACATTGCATCGTTTTGCTTTAACGGTAGTTTCTGTTCTTTACATTCTCATCGACCATCTTCATCAGGTAGAGGATGAATTTAAATACTGTTAATAGAAATCTCTTCTTAACCATTTTATTACTACAAAAACAAATATCAAGACTCTAAAAATGTAGAGTATGTATAGTGTGGTTTTATTTCACTTCTCAAAACAATGTGAATTTTACATTTATGATCAGTTATGTCATTTCATAAACTAAGACTGCATGAAGGACAGTGTAATGAATGCAACATAACTTGTTTCACAGATGACAGAGTTCAGATTCACAAAAGGTCAGAAATAATGGGAGGTAAGAAACTGTAAATGCAAAATCTGTTGTGTGATTGTTGTAGAACTTTTAAATGAAAAATTATGGGAACATAAAATCTATAATTTTGTTTAAACAAGCTGTATAATCTGTTTAAAATGAGCATTTTCTAATCATAGACTTGTACTCATTACCAATTAGATAGGCTAATTATTTTATGTATGCTGGCTACTTTTTGGATTTCCTTTGCTTTTTTCCAGTTTGTTTTAAATGTACATTTTAAAGCTTGGTTTCTGCTACTCTCTTTTGAGAAAAAAAATCACCAAAACTAGCTTTTTATGTAATGTTTTTTGCCAATAGAACTGTTTTTATGAGCAGCATAATCAGCATATTAGAATGAGGGATCATGTGACTGCAGTAATGTTGCCAAAAAAATCTGCTTTTAAATCAAAGGAACAAAAATTACATTTTAGAATATATTGAAATAGGGGGTACTGCTTTAACTATACGTGTGAGGGCTCAATTGTTCCAATTTATAGTGTGATATCAAAACGACTTACTAGCAAGGACATTTTACTGGTCTTCACAAATTAAAAGTTATAATAAATTGTCAAGAACATGTTTTTATTCGTATCTAGAGATTTCCATTTGTTTCTGTGAGAACAGGGATTAGGGCTAGGGTGGGGTTAGGCCATAGACAGCATTATTAACCTGATATTAAAACAATGGAAGTATATGTAATGTCCTTAAAAAATGGTATTGTCCTTGTTTTTGTTGTGCACTGATTCTTTTGTGCAAGTTCATTTGTAAAAAAGAAGAAAAAAAATGTTGGTTGCTAAGTCATTTCTATACAGACAGATGAAGATTTGCTTAGAAGATCAATTATTCTGATTTGTATGAAAAGGAGACTATGAGATTATAGGAAACAAATGAATCTACATCGTCACAATCTCTGTTTCCTGTTTGTCGGTTTGACATGTGAGTTCTGCACTCGTGATTAATGCATTCCAGGGGCGATTCTAAGATTTTTGTTATTATGGTAGTGTTGTACACTAAATCAACTATTTAATGAATTGTAGTATTTAACTACTTCAACAGGAAACTTTTGAGTGTTGGATATGCCAAATATATAAAGAGCCAAAAAGAAATTTAAAGGAGACCGAGGCGATCATGGACGGTGTAAAGGTCCTTCTATTAGTCCTATGACGAAACTAACAGCATGGGTGAAGGTTAAATGTGTGTAAGCCTTTTAGCACATGTGAAAATAAATATTTTTATTAGTTAAAATTGATTTTAATTTGTTTCCAGCTCTGAATTATAATCTGGCTCCAATTTATAATAATTTAAATTTAGATTCATCTAATTCAAACTGAATACATTATAGGTTGTGATTAGGTCTAATTTAGATTGATTAACCTAATAAATCCTTATTTTCAGTTAATAGTTCATTGTTTACCCGAAGTTGCTTAGAGTCAGTATGCTGGCCAGTTCCATCTGCTCACGGACACATCCTCACCAGTTCCGATTCTTAGCAGATAAGCTAATTTCCTTTAAGTAATAATAGGCCGCCCCATGCTTGCTCATACTTAAAGTTTGATTTAGCCACTAGATTATATCATACTAAGTCAGCGATTTTCAGAAATCGACAGGTCTCTAATGCTGTGCCCATGCTTCATCCATTGAGCCTGAATGTATGACTAATCCTGGTCATAGGCTGCGGAGACATTAGCCTAAACAATCTACTAGATTTAAATGATTTCAGGAGAAATTAGAGTTAAACAATAATCTTGCATTTATTTGTCAGGCAAAGATTTTCCATTCCAAACCCCCTTGTTTCAGCAGGGTGTTTTCACACCTCTACTTTGGAAAAAGTCTGAAAAGTGGGCGTGTACAGCTCTGTTTAGGGGGGAGTGTCGGAGGAACTAAAGTGGGATGGTGTGGGAGTGTCTATTTGGGCACGCGCAAGTTTCAGAGTCAAAACACACAGACACACACACAAACACACAAACACAAACACACACACGGGGAGAAAGTGATGGTGTTTACATGGACATCTGTAGTCGAATTATTTGCCAAATGATTAAATGTTGGACTTTAACTGCAGTTTGGCTCTTTCATTCAGGGAATTCATTCATGCCCCTCGCGACAAACAAGATATTTGATTCGAGGAACTGCTCTAAGCGTGTATTTTTAATGCAATGTTTGATACCGCACGGCGAATGAGAGAAAAAAAAAACTTTCACGGAAATTTAGATGCACACGGCAGGTAGCGTCAGAAAGCCGCATGTATTATTCCGGTCACTAAATGTGGCGAAAATCCTACACGAGGTTAAAGTTTGGTTGTGGTGCTAACATGTTAACACTCAGTGCAATAGTTAACTTAGTTCGATACGAATAAACAAAGAGCACTGGTCGCTCACTTACCAAATCTGTAGAGACAGGACAATCACCAGCAACTAGAGCCGCGTCTTTATTAAGAGGAGACTACAAGCGAATCTGGATCTCAGCGTTTGCAGATGAGAACAGCTCTCAGGTAAACAATAATCCTCTTTAGACACGTAAGTTATTGTTGTCGAGCGTCTCGTACACTGTTAATCCACACATGATCCAGATGAGCTCTCACAGAGAGAAAATGAAAACAAAACTTAACTGCAGCAAACTATAAAAGCAACACTTCACGCTTGTTTTGCCAACACAACGTGGCGTCTCTGTCGTGTAAACACAGTAATGAATATTAATGAAGTTGCACAATAGAGCGCGCTGATTGGTTTGAACCAAGCCTTACTCATGCATTAATGCATCACACTGTAAGACGTAATAAGACACACTCTGGCACAGACGTCCAGTCTGCACGCTGGAATACACGCTATTATGTCATGACCGTGACGCAGCTTCAAAAATTTGTTTCAAACCGGAAGTACGAATTTGCTTGAAATTACGCAAAAACAACCAATTTACACTTTTTAGTGAAATATAGGTGTCCTAATAGTGTTTTTAGCAGTGTGGGACACAAATACGATTGTCAACAGCTCAAAACATGTGTTTTGATGTTTCGTGACCCAAAATAAGCCAATCAAGATTGTACAACATCAATTCCTTAAAGATACATTTAAGAGTTGGAGATGAATACCTGACTGTGTAGAAATACATTGCAGCATATAAGTCCTGATGTAGAGCTCAGAGACTCACAAACTGCAATTGGGTATCCTATCTACAGGATTTTACAGACACTTCTGCACCCTTTGCCTAAATCAGGGGTTCCCAAACTTTTCAGCTCGCGACCCCCAAAATAACAATGCCAGTAACTTGCGACCCCCAATATCCTCTAAGGCAGTTATAAGTACAGAAACCTTGCGTGCAATGGGGCGCACACACACCAATAAACCCAAGTCTATTCTTCGTTATATTTTTTTTAATGTATGTCAGTGCTGTAAATGTGCCAGAAAGTTTAACCTGGTATTATAAAATCAATCTGCTGCATCTGACGCTATTGCTGAGTCTTTAATATAATGTAATTACCTGAGGGGTCGCAATCCAATAGAACTAGTTACTATAAGCTACTATAGTAACTATATACAGTAGTGTATATAGTAACTGTAAACAACTATTTTTTTTAGTAGGTTATGGATTAAAATGGTAATTCTTATGGTTTAATAAAAAAAAATAGATTTTTGGAAATCACCAGGCCACCCCCCCCCCCCCCCTTCATTGTCCCGGGACCCCTCGGGGGGTCCCGACCCCCACTTTGAGAACCACTGGCCTAAATACTCAAATCACCATAACTTCAAGACAATAAAAGATTCACCAAGAATCCTGCCTGGTCATGAGTTGAGTGAAGATCATTTTCACTGGATTGGAGTATCTGGCAAAGATTTTATCAAAGTCCAAACCCAAATTAACTGATTAAAGGGAGATTATAAAATATTACAATGAAATCAAGACCACATTACCAATCACACAGAGACATTTAAAATGACACCAGACATGAATATAGAGCCACAAGAGACACCATGTTAAAAATTTAGACATCCTGTGTGGAGCTGCTCTGGTGGGGAAGGTAAAGTCCAGGGCAAAGAGGGGGGCTTAGGATACATGATTGAGACAACCTGAACAACTTGTTTTCTAGCTGATCTTCTTCTCAGATTAGAAAGTTTATTATTTTAGTGCCTGATCATTCTCGTGGTCTTGTCTCGTGTGGAGTTCCATAACAGTTTTCAGGGTTTAATATTATGGAGAGATACAGCCATCCTTACAACAGTTTGCTGAATTAATTGCTAAAAATAACATCACTTAACACATCACTGATTGAAAATACAGACCAGTTTCTCTCCCTCCTTTCATTGGCAAAACACTTGAAAGAGTGAATTTTAACCAAATTTTCACATTTGTATCTCACTTTGACCTACTAGATGCAAACCAATCGGGCTTCAAATGTTAACATTCCACTGAGACTGCACTACTTTCAGTTACTCAGTCATCTGGCCACTATACTACCTCAGGGATCTGTTCTAAGTCCCCTACTATTCTGTATTTACACCACATCACTGGGAGCCATCATCAAATAGCATTTTTTCTCTTATTGTTGTTATTCTAATGACACACAGCTCTATCTTTCATTTCATCCACATGACCCCATGGTAGCTGCTAGAATCTCTCACTGCTTGGAGGATATCTCAGCTTGGGTGAAAGACCATCACACACTACAAAAGTTCTTGTCTTCCCTGCAACATCACACACACAACATGACTTCTCAGTTCAGTTGGGGTCATCCACTATTAACCCATGGAGTTCTTTAAGGAATCTTGGAGTGAGGCTGGATGATCAGTTGTCCTTCAAAGAGCACATTGCTAACACAGCTTGAGCTTGTGTAACCCTGCCGGTTCTACGCTACCCAACCCGCTCCAAGCTGGTATCGAACAGGCGACCTTCCGCATGGGAGTCGGGTGCTCTACCAAGGAGGCTAAAGACCATGGCCTCTAGCGTGTGTCGCTAGAGCACCTTTAGAGGTCAAAGGAGTGAGGTTTACCTGCACAGCACACACTAGCTGGCCTCCGTTACACTCACCCCCCTAAACCTCACTCCCATCCGGGTCACGGCACCAATGTAACCCCGCCGATCCTACGCTACCCAACCCACTCCAAGCTGGTATTGAACCAGCAACCTTCCGCATGGGAGTCGGGTGCTCTACCAAGGAGGCTAAAGACTATGGCCTCTAGCGACTGTCGCTAGAGCACCTTTAGAGGTCAGAGGAGTGAGGTTTACCTGCAGTAGATGCTGTTCAGTACTCACTTCAGTTGACACGTGAAATGCAGTAGATGCTTTCGGTTCTTACTTCATTCATTCACTTCTTGCCATCTCAACAGGTTTAAACACTGCTGTCTGATAAAAGCATGACGAGCAACCAACCGCTGCGTGCGTCTTCCATGACTGCCAGTGACCACTTCCTTCTCTCTCTTGCTTTTCTTCTCCCCCGCCTTCTTTCCAAGGAACAAACATCATCCAAAATAACAGTATTACTGAGATTGCTGACTTACTCCAAACTTTTTTTATAATTTATTTATGTCATCGTCACAAAGCTATCAAGCACTCAGTGTCCCACAGTAAAGAAGCACCACCACCAGTTGGAAAAGACCAGTCATCCATCGGGAAAGGCCTCAGTTCCTGAAATAAATCAAAATTTAAGTAAATAACTGAAAATAGATTAAATGCACGATCCAACATCAATAAGTGAGTCAATTAGGTGAACAAATACACTTTCTATGATCTGGTTGAGAGACAGCTACAGCATTTCACATACACACTCTGATTAAAGACATCAACATAATTGACGATAATCATCAAAATAATGATACTAATGATTACAATAATAAACTTAAAGTAAGGTCTAAATAACAAAACAAAAAGGAATGCTCTGCATAAATTGAGAATAAAAAGCAAACTGAAAATAATAATCACACAAATCAAAACAAAAGCAGAGCACAACTAACACAAATCAATACATCAAAAAAAAAAAAAAAACGAATCGGAGCACAAAGCGGCGCATTAGTAATTAATAAGTGCAGTCCCCCTTAAACAGCTGTGTTGGTGGCATTCGTACGACAGCCCCTAACAACACGGGCATTAGCAGTAGCAGAGGGGTATAAACAGCAGTAGCACAAGCCCAGACAACCTCCGATAACCACGGCAAGAGCGAGTATGAAAGCTAGTAAAGCGAATTATGTAAGAGAAAAGGGAGCGAAAGGGATTTACATGATAACCATAATAGTGCCTGAACACTTACCAATGGGCAAAAGGGATGGAGAGAAAGGGAGAATCGTAAAAATAAGAGGCACAAAAAAAAACATTTAACCCATTAAAACCCATTAAAATTTGTCATTTAGTCATTTACATGAGTCAAAATTAGTCAATTTACATGATAATACTAATCAAAATAGTGCCTAAACACTTACCAATGGGCCCATAACTCTTTACAAGCACATGCTGATAAAGTATGAGAATACAGCAAGGTGCAGAAAATCATGCCTTTATGGTGTGAGAAATACAGATTAAATGCCGCTAAACCCCATTACCCATCCATTTAAAATCCATCATCAAGTACCTGCAATCGTGAACAGTTTTCCAAGCCACCACAGCCTAGGAAAATGCCACAGCCATACGCCAACGCACTATTACAGCACCAAAAATCAAAACTTAACATTGGCCCATTTAAACAAATGAAAAATCAATATCAAAATGAGCACAATACATCTACCTGTAGCCACAAAGACACACACCCAAACAAAGTGCAAAGTCGGACGTGACGCATCCAAAGCTACAGCCAATCAGGCTTTAAAAAGGTGGTGCTACTTGCCAATTAGATGATGCCAATGTCAATCAGGCCACACCGCATATGGTGCCAGACTTGGGAGGTACCGGAGTGGGACCGGGCAATGAGGCAGGCGAAAGATAGTTACTGAAACTAGGTAAAACAACATTAAAAAAAAAAGTTTGCTAGTTTGCTTTTGAAAACACTATCGGCTGGGTTTAGGGAAGAATGTATGCAAGTCAGTCAATATTAAGCTAATAAATTAGGCAAGACGACAAGCCAACTGGCTTCTCTCATAGACGCACAAGAGAAAGATGTTAATATTTGCAGAAATGTTCACGGCAGGTTCAGGTGGATTTACGAGAAATGACACTTTTGTGAAAATGTTTACGAGCAACTTGTTTGAGATTGTCAAAAAAAGTGCCCTCAAGTGGATTTGTGAAAACAAAAACTGCAAGATAACGTAGTCCATTGTACATATTTGATGGTTCTCAAAAATGTTTTCCAATGTCCAGTATTTCCAATCTGCTTGGTTTGAAAATTTCAGGGGGGCTGAGTGGAAATGTTAGGGGTGACAAAGCCCGCTTAAATTGGCCTAGATTTATCTTCCGCAAATACAGCTCTCCTGATTGCTTTGACTTTAGTGAACAGAGTTAAGGGCTTCGGCCAAAGGAATCATCCATGAAATTTCCCTATAGAGTTGGTCTGGCCATGTGATCTTGTACGCTCTTCACAGGGCTAATATATGGTGGAAAAAATGAACACACACAGGTTAAAAAAAATTGTCGGTTGTACCGCCATTGTATTTGCACTTAGTGTGATGCTGTGTTCACACCAGATGTGGAACGCGCAGATAAATTGCGCTATTCGTGCTTAAAGAGCCGCGTGAACATTAGAGTTTACTCGCTTCATTTGCGCGTCAAACCCCGCTTCATTCGTGCTTCAAATTCACTTCAGAACAGACGCGGATTCGCGTGATGGGCAGGGCTTCTGTCTGCTCGGTGACTCTAGATTCATAGCTAAATGGCTAACATGGATTTTATGAAGAAAATAACAGTGTTAATGTGCTTTATGAAGGCTGGAAAACAGCGTCGATACGTTTAGGGCCGTGTCTGAGTCCACTAAATCCTTTCAGAGGTGCATCCAGCTCTGTGAGCTCATAAACTCCTCTAGAAACTGAACCTGGATGATGGAGGCTTTCAGTGGTGCTTCTGACTGAGCCCAGCCCAGTTTGATGACTTGTTGCCGGTGTCGGCTGGAGGATTTCCCCCGGGACACCATCAACAGGTTCTACGTCACAATCACGCCCCCACAAGAGCAAGCTACTGATTGGTTAACGTGGCACGGATGTCTGCATAAGTTCAGGTTTTAAACTCGAGCGATACGTGCGAAATGTGCGTTAAGCGCATCAAACGTGTAAAACGCTCAATTCGCGCAGCACAATTCACGTCATTCATGCTTATCGCTCCGCAGAATGTCTAATGGCTGATTTGTATGTCATTGATATGTTCAGTGCTAAGGTAAATAAACACTTTTGGCACTTTTTTGAGTCATTTCATTAGTTTTGTTTTTCCTGTAAATTATTCAATAAATACCGTGCCGTGCCATTCATACCGAGGTATTACCGTACCGTGAAATTCTGATACCGTTACATCTCTACTTAATATGTAAATCACTCACGCTTGACACTCGTTCTGTGTCTGGTGTGAATGCAGCATGAAAGGGCCTTTAAGGTTACCTTTTTAAATCCAAATGAAACTGTTTCCACATAAATGAATCTTTTACTAACACAAGTGTGTTTTTTAAATCTCTTCAAAAGCTAAGGTATCTAAACCTGAGAGGAAGTTTGTCCTTTTCGGGAAGACAGGAGTTGGCAAGAGTAGCACTGGGAACACAATCCTTCAAGAAAATCTATTCAAGACTACAGCTTCTCCTTCATCTGAGACTAAAAGTTGTGCAAGTGGACAGACCATAGTCAATGGAAGAAAAATCTCCGTTATTGACACTCCTGGAATTTTTGACACGTCTGGTAATGAGGAGATTTTCAGTTCTGAAATCATCAAATCCATCACTGAAATGGGTACTGGTGTTGACATGTGCATCATGATTCTCAATGTTGGCAGGTACACAGAGCAAGAAAAGGCAATTATAGATCATATAAAGTCATTTTTTATAGCGAGTGAGGACACCCTCAAACATATATCAATTTTATTCACTCATGGTGAAGATCTAGAGGGTCAAACTATTGAGGAATTTATCAAGAAGAATGCAGAACTACAAGAACTTGCTGAGAAATGTAAAGGTCGCTGTTTTGTCATTGATAATAAGCATTGGAAAAATCGCCTGTGGGGCTACAAGAGCAATCGAGTTCAGGTGAGAAATCTGCTGAAAACCGCAGACACGATAGAGAAGGAAAATGGCTACAACAATGAGCTGCTTCACATGGTTGATGAGGTCATTGAAAATGAGGAGAAGAATATAAAGGAGGACAATCTGTCTTCAGAAGGCAAACGAGAAAAAGCAAAGAAGAGAGTTTATGAAAAGTTGTGCATTAAGCTTGCAGGAGTGAGCACAGGGATGTTGATCGGAGCTTTTCTGGGCATCGGAGTTGCAGTGGCAGCTGTTGTGGCTTTGCTGAAAGCAGGAAATTTTAAACCAACATTAAAACCCATCAGTTTGAAAGCAGCCAGCTCAGCTCCGATCATCGCAGGTGTTGTGCTGGGAACCTCTGCTTTGGTAGGAGCTGTTGGAGGAGGACTTACTGGATGGGACGAAGCAGATGAAGCGGATTCTGTCTGTGATGTGATAACCAAAACAGCAAAGGCAAACTATGAGGGTGCCAAAAACATTTTTAAAATGGCAGAAGACCTCATAAATAATGATAAGGAATAGATGATTTTTGCATCAAAATTAAAAAACACAGAATGTGTTTTCTGTAACCATCCAATAGGTGGGAGTTTCTCATGACATATTTAAGGAAAAAAAAACATTTCTGTCTAAACCTAAACTTATCTGAATAAGAAGTGGTGATGTATAATATAGTTTGTGCTGTCAGTTTAACTTGTTAACTTTATTAAATACAGCATTAGTACTTTGAACAAAATCAACGCACCCCATCCCCAGACAGTGGGCCCCTATTTTAACTTTGTGTTCATATTGCAGGATAAATATATATGAGACGTTTTATTAAGCTTTAATTGACATATGTAAATGTAAACTGAACTTTGAATCCTTGGGCTAAAAGGTATTAAAGCAATATTACTGTCACTCTCGTTAAACAAAGTAGCCACCAGACACACTAGACGGCACTTTACACATTACATCTTCCACTGAACTGAACTATGCATTGCATAATCCTCAGCTCCTCACACCTGATGCATACCTGTCAACCCTCTCGTTTTTCCCTGAATTCTCCCGTATTTTACAATTCTATCCCGCTATCATCCCGTTAAGGTATTTTCTTGTATTTCTCCCGTATTTTCAGTCTTTCTCTAAAGGGTGGTAAATAAACATTAAAGAGCCGATCCTCCCTATACGCAATCAATACCGCCGAACCACAAGGGGCCGCCCCTTGCTCTTAAATGTGAGTCTGTTCTGTGCTTTCGCTTTGTTTAGGCATGAAAACACTTTGAAATAAATATAAAAACAGCGGGATTCCCCTCCTTTTCATTATAGGTGCTGTCACCCCTTCATATACAATCCTGAAAACAGTCATATAGCAGTGCGTGACTGTCAGCTTACGCGCTATATAGTGGTAAATAGACACTGTTTTCCAAACATTCTGTACTTGCGATTTGAAGCGGAGCAAAAGTCTGGGTTTTGGGTGCGTTTTTGAACAGACATATACACATAATTAATAATAATAATAATAATAAAGATGTTATTCTTGGTGAGGTTTTTTTTTTATAACACAATTAATTTCACCCTAAATGAGCATAAACAGTTAGGAAAGCAGAGAAATGCTTTAACTTTTTTGTTAGATGTGTGCATTTTTAAAGTGACACCTGTTATTTAATTTAATCAAATAAGAAATCTAAATAAATCATTCATTTGTTACTCTTTAATGAGAATGTGTAAGTTATACAGTGAAGAAACGGCTAATGAGCTTTGATTCTATTTCATTGTAATAGCTCTTCATTTTAATAAGCTGAACTGTTTGCTGATTTATTTGCTGAAGGATTCGGATTTCTGCTTTCCAATCCATCTCATCATGGACCAACGTTTATCCTTTTCATCACTCTGTTTCTCAGTATTTAACTGTGAATTGATTTTAATTAATGAATAAGTTAACACATTGCTTAATTTAAGAATGTTCAGTGCATTTGCCTCTCTTCATACCTATTTTCAGGAGCCAGCAAACTAGGTCAGAGGTCATGGAGACCTTGAGTGGAACTGAGGGCTGAGGACTGGAAGCAACTGTTTCTATTGTTATTTCTATGAGTTAATACTGTCTAAAATGTCTAAAAGTGATTTTGCTGTTTTTATGGTTACATCTTTTAAAGTGATTTTACTTTTTATTCAAGATAGACTTTGTGTAGTAAGGATATTATAACTGCCTGAATGTAGATGATACCGGTTTTAACCAGTTTTGATAAAGACGGCTGACAGTACACTCAGCCTTGGATAAGAAAAAGATTGTACTTTATGTGTGTTTGTTCTATTTGATTGTTGATCTGTTTTACAGGTCTGGAGTCAGCTCTAATCAGTCTAGTGGATGTCTGACATTTGTATGCTTAGATAATGTTCAGAATATACGCACGAACCCCACGTGGAAATTTTCCTAGTCTATCTGTGCTTTAACCAATCAGGCTAGAACACCTATATGTGTGACGCAGTTAATGACGTTATGTGAGAGTATAATTGTTATTGATTGGTGATTGTAAGCAGAGCGGCCTAGGAACTCATTGCGAGTGTTGAAGCTGGCTTCTGTTGATGTAACTGCAAACTATCTTCAGTAAACTTGATTTATTTATTTAAATCTCTGACTCCGGCTCTTCTTCATCTACCAGACAGGTCATTCTTTGGGTCAGTCTGTAAACTATCCCTACATGATGTATACTGTTCATTTTGTCTTTTGTACATAATAATAAGAATAATAATAAATCATATTATTGATCATTTAACTGTTTATTTACAACAAAACAGCTCCAAATGAGCATATTTAGTAATTTGGAGATTTTTTAGAGGGGGTCGAGGAAACTTGAATTTTTATTACACACACACACTGCTGAAGGACATCATCACTGATTACATGGACTATATATACACCATGCACACACATCAGGGGCTGATTTAAGAGGAGAGTGGATTTGAGTCTGGAGCTCGGGCCACATGAGATCAACAACAAGCAGGAGGGTGTAGGCTTGGGATCCCGGATTTAGGACTTAAAAACCGAAGGACATTTGCAGAAAAACTACCGAATTGGAAGGACAATTCGGAATAAGTCTTGGACTGAAGTAGGTAGACACAATGGATGAGTAATAGAAATAGAATTCCATGAAGTATGATCAAATAAAAGGAAAAAAGAAAACAACATGAGTGACGAGTCTAATTTTGAGAAGAAGGCAGGAATAAGGAGACAAGGCAAAAGGAAATAAGAATTAACAATACAAAAAAGATATTAAATTCACAATCACGTTTGTCAAGCAATCAGAACAAAATGTACACCCTGATAAACTATCAAAAACAATAGAAATAGGATCAGTGAGAGAGACAAAAGTCTAAAAAAAATGGAAGAGTTCTGATCAAATCTAAAGATGGAATGCAAAGCACAAAGATCTTAAAACTAAAACCACAGGCTGGTGGTAAAATAAACTGCAATGAAATGGGTCAAAAAAAGGAATATCCTTTAATGTAACTATGGAGGAAATCAGAAGAAAACTGAGTGGAGGCAAAGTTTGCAAAGCTAGAAGGACAATAAAAATATAAATAGAAGACTCTGCTGTGTGCGAAGGGAAAATTAGATGTCCAAAATGTGGTGTGGAGCATGATTGTGGGAAGTGTTAAAGAAGGAAGTTGAAATGTTGCAATTATGTTGGCGAGCATAGCAATGCTTATGTAGATTGTCTAATGCAACAATAAGCTCACGAAACCCAGGATGTTTAAAACTTAACATATGCAGAAGCAGCTTGCAAAGTTAAACAGCTACGAGGAACAGAAACTCGTTGGGAACATAAACAACATTGAATCAATCGGTGGAACGAAAAAGCATGTCTATGTAACCCAGGACACACAAATGTACTGTAAGTTGTTTATCCATGGACTAGTAATGGACCGCTCTGAGCCGGGAGTCGGTTGCTCAAACAAGGAGGCTAAAGACCATGGCCGCCCTCTAATGTTGGTCGCTAGAGCACCTTTAGAGCTCAGAGGAGTGATGACGTGTTCACACCAGATGCGGAACGCGCGGATAAATCGCCGCGTGAACATTTGAGTTTACTCGCTTCATACCCGCGTCAAACCCCGCTTCATTCGCGTGTCAAATTCACTTCATAACAGACGCGGATTGGCGTGATGGGCAGGGCTTCTGTCTGCCCGAAGACTCTAGCTTCATAGCTAAATGGCTAACAAGGATTTTATGAAGAAAATAACAGTGTTTATGTGCTTTATGAAGACTAAAAAAACAGCGTCGATACGTTTAGGGTCGTGTCTGAGTTCACTACATTCTTTCAGAGGTGCATTCAGCTCTATGAGCTCATAAACTCCTCCAGAAACTTAACCTGGATGATGGAGGCTTTCAGTGGTGCTTCTGACTGAGCCAAGCCCAGTTTGATGAACTGTTGTCGGTGAAGGGTGGAGGATATCCCTGGGAACACCGACAACAGGTTCTACGTCACAATCACGCCCCCACAAGAGCAAGCTTCTGATTGGTTAATGCGCGGCGAATTTCCGCTGAAGTTCAGATTTTTGAAATTGAGAGATTCGCGCGAAACGCTCAATTCGCCCCGCGTAATTTGCGCCATTCGTGCGTATCGCGCCGCAGGATATCTATTCGCGCGTTTGCATTGACTTAACATGTAAATCACTCGCACTTGACGCGCGTTCTGCGTCTGGTGTGAACGCAGCATGAGGTTTACCTGCACAGCACTTGACTAGCTGGCCTCTGTTACATTTAGATTTCTCCAAAGAGAGAGATGATGCCACAACAGTGAGGGATTTGGAAATCAGAGATAAGGTAAGAATAAGAAAAGCTTGTATTAGAAGCAAATATTAAATAATGACAACTATTTTAAGTTTCTTTACTCTTATATAATGACCTCAATCTTGTTTACATTCACTAATAACACATCTTTCATCTACAGAGTTTTATGGCAGCATCACTGGTAAGGTAAGCTAATATTATATTATTCGTATGTTGTTCTATTTGTTAATAGTTAATATTAAATTGTTGTTACTGTAACCCACTCGCTCTCTGCATGCTTGCTGGCCTATAGCACCACCGATGCTACTCTGCATTGTGTTGTATGTGTTTGTGGGGTGGTGCACAATCAATATTTAGTTGCCTGAATGACTGCTGAAATGTCATAAAAGACACTTAAAATAGATCAGACTGTGAGGGATGAATGTACACATTATACACAAAATTAGCTAAACAATCGACTTTTTGAAGATTATATGTAATGTAATGTAATGTAATGTAATGTAATGTGTATTTATATAGCGCATTTATTGTGTATGGCCATACACCCAAAGCGCTTCACAATCATGAGGGGGGGTCTCTCCACACCACCACCAGTGTGCAGCATCCACTTGGATGATGCGACGGCTGCTACAGGACAACGGCGCCAGTGCGCTCACCACACACCAGCTATTGGTGGAGTGGAGGGACAGTGATAGAGCCAATTCGGTGGAAGGGGATGATTGGGAGGCCATGATCGTAAGGGCTGATAGAGGGACTTTGGCCAGGACACCGGGGTTACACCCCTGCTCTTTCAGGAGAAGTGCCATGGGATTTTTAATGACCACAGAGAGTCAGGACCTCGGTTTAACGTCTCATCCGAAAGACGGCGCCTACTGACAGTGTAGTGTCCCCTTCACTTTTACTGGGGCATTAGGACTCACACAGACCACAGGTTGAGCGCCACCTGCTGGCCTCACTAACACCACTTCCAACAGCAACCTAGTGTTCCCTAGTGGTCTCCCATCCAGGTACTGACCTGGCTCAGCCCTGCTTAGCTTCAGTGAGTAACCGGTCCTGGTCTGCAGGGTGACATGGCTGTGGCATTATATGACCAGCAACCTGTATAATGTTGAAAATGGGATGCCACAAGGAAATGCAATCAGCCCAAATGTATTTTCAATTATGATCTAAAGTGAAACCAGCAAAATTAAACATTTAGTTATTTGTTTGATGTTTGTTATAGTGAGAAAAAAAATTGTCTTTGGCTTTTCCTCACTGCATTCAATCAAATATATTTTAGGTGCCTAAGAAGTTTTAAGGTGCCTAAAATGTGGTGATTGCGTTACAATAGTGCCAAAGCATTATTACAAAAACCGAATACTGACAGGTAGAGTAAATATTCAATAATACAATAGTAAACATCAAACAAGGAGCACAAAGAATAAAGTGTTGATCAATGACTAAAATAATTCAGTGAACATGAGATTATCTGTCATGTGAAGTGTAAAATAGACAATAGACATTACTGTTCAGTCTGTTGTTGAGAAAACAAAAGCAAGCAGTGAGTGTTTCATGAGATCCTGCAAAGCATTTCTGAACAGCATGAATCTCTCTTTATATATTTATGCAGTACAGAATTATGCGGTTGTTTTTTCCTCTGTGTATCTGATCCAAATAAAACATCTGAATGAGCTTTAATCACAGTATCTTCATTTAAAGACATTCTCCCTCGAAACAAAGAAAAAACAGAGTTTATTTAGTCAAGTCATCTTTATTTCTACAGCACTTTTTTACAGTGTAGATGGTCATAGCTGATTTACAATGATGAACAGGACAATAATAGAAAGTCAGAGAACAGTATTTTAATTTTGTCTGAGAATATATTCAATAAATCAGGCATCTTATGATAGATAAACACATTTCATATGCCATGGCATGATCGCTAATCTCTAAATGTCGTTGATTTGATTCTTTGTAACAGAGAAACATGTATTTTTATTTGTTACTTATGAGGAATCAAATCAAATCATGAGGTTTTAGGGCTCGCAAAATTTTGATACCTGGGAGCCCTCAGACAGGCACTCTTCATTTTGGTATAAAATACATTATTTTTAAAATTACAAATTACAAAAACTATATAATAATTATATATACACACACGCACACACAGTTGAAGTCAGAATTATTCGCGCCCATTTGATTTTTTTTTCTTTTTAAAAATTTCCCAAAAGATGTTTAACAGAGCATGGGATTTTTCCACACAGTGTCTGATATTTTTTCTTCTGAAGAAAGTCTTATTTGATTTATTTTGGCTAGAATAAAAGCAGTTTTGAATTTTTTAAACACCATTTTAAGGAAAAAATGATCAGCCTCTTTAAGCACTATTTTTCCGATAGTCTACAGAACAAACCATCATCATACAATAACTTGCCTAATTACCATAACCTGCCTAGTTACCCTAATTAACCTAGTTAAGCCTTTAAATGTCACTTTAAGCTGTATAGAAGTGTCTTGAAGAATATCTAGTCTAATATTATTTACTGTCATCATTAAGAGAAAATAAATCGGTTATTAGAGATGAGTTATTAACACTATTATGCTTAGAAATTATGTTCTCTCCATTTTTATATGATTATTTTTTTTAAATAACCAAAATGAACATTGTTTCAGGTTATTTTTTGCAACTCTAAAAACTTTCCAGAATGTTAGGTTAGTTATTTTTTAAAATAATAACAATATTATGCAAATATGGAGAATATTCCCTCATGGCTATTTTTGGTTATTTAATATATACATATATAACTAACCTGGTACTACCAGTAAATCACAGAAGACCAGTGCATCATAGAAGATACTTACATTTATAGTTATATATGTTGAATATATGTTTTAGTTTGTTCAGAGGTGCCTGTCCTATCAAAAACTATTGTTTAGCCAAAATGAATGTAACCACCGTTTGCTTTTTCACTTTTATACATATCCCCCACTAGTTTATATGTGCGTTCAGTAATGCATTGAGATGCTCTTTGTGTTGGTCTATCAATTGAATCCGTTTTGACGCACTGCCACATGGCTGCTCTTTCTGTGCATGCTCAGTTACATCAGACTCTACTTTAGTTGTTTCATTTTCATCATCATCAAACATTTTCATCTCCAGGAATGTTATCACATACGCCCATTGGTTTCTTTTGTAACCTTTTGCCATTTTCTGTGTTTCTATCCAAGCTTGTCTAATGTCATCATCTTTCCAGCAATGCTCTGTTTTAATGCCACACCTCTCTTCTATCTCCTTTTTAATGTTGTCAAACCACTGAAACGTGTTCTTAAACGATAACAAACACTTGGCCATGTCCTCTAAAGGGTCCTCAAGTAAGTCTGCTGCCATCTTGATGAAATCTCGACACAAAGTTGAGGAGCAGAAAGAGCTCTTGTGTGATTTAGCTTCACTGCACAAAGGTCTTCAAGGATCTTCTTCTGTGATCAGACTAAAACAATGAGCAGACAGATAGGAAAAAAGAACCTAATGTCAAATTTATTCTTCATTCCTGATGGTAACTGAGAGAAGTGAGTTAAAGATGGACTCACATGAACAGACTGCAGGTCAGGTGAACACACACGTCTGCTGTACTTATTTTACACCAGCTTTTGCTCTCCTACAAACACACAAAAACACATGTTTACTATTTAATGAAGCAAAACACTTTCAGGACTAAATATTCAGTTCAGATTTATTTGTATAGCTTTTACAATGTAGATTGTAAAAGCAGCTTCACATAGAAGATCATAATAAATGGAAACAGGGTAGTTCAGTTTTCAGTGTTTGTTCAGTTCAGTTCAGTGTGGTTTAATATCATTACTGAAAGTCCAAACACTGAAAAGCAAATCCATCGATGCGTAGCTCTACAGATGCCGAACCATGCAAGCTAGAGGCGACAGCGGAGAGGGAAAAAAAACTTCACCAATTGGAGTCTTCACCTTTAGAAAAAACCAGGCTCAGTTGGGCACGACCATTTCTCCTAAGGCCAAACGTCTTGTCCAGAGCTACAGACTAGGTGCCGGAGAACGCTGGACATCTGCATGACTCGTCTGTCCCTGGAGCGCCACAGGAATCAGTCTCATGCTCTCCACTTCTCCATAACCAGCGCAGCAGCTGCACAGGACACGGCCTGTTGCAGGATTGTGAAACCTTGGGATCATCTCGTCACTGATCTTGGATCGAATCAGTGGCGCTGCATAGTCTCTGAGGGCCTTGGGATGATTATCCCCAGATGGAAATAGAGAATAATAATTCAATTAGCGTAGCTGCTGTTCATAGTGTATATAAACGAAATGCAGAAACCTGTGTGGGGCACATTCAAGGATCATACTGCTAAGTGATGCATTTAGTTTATGCTTTACTAAACAGATAGGTCTTTAATCTAGTTTTGAACTGGGAGAGTGTGTCTGAGCCTCGGACATTATCAGGAAGGCTATTCCAGAGTGTAGGAGCCATGAAAGAGAAGGCTCGACCTCCTTTACTTGATTTTGCTATTCTAGGTACTACCAGAAGCCCTGAGATTTGAGATCTTAGAGAGTTGATTTTTTTATCTTAAAGAGCTGAGAGGGATTGTAGTGAGACAGAAGGTTGGTTAGATAAACAGGAGCTAGATTAATTAAAGCTTTATAGGTGAGAATTAATATTTTAAATTCAATACGAAACTTAACAGGCAGCCAGTGTAAGGAGGATAAAATTGGGGTGATATGATCATATTTTCTAGACCTGGTAAGAACTTGGCGGCTGCATTTTGTACTAGCTAAAGTTTGTTAATAGAGGATGCTGGGCAGCCAGCAAATAGAGCATTACAGTAATCCAGCCTAGAGGTCATAAAAGCATGGACTAGCTTTTCTGCATCTGAGATGGATAGCATATTTCGTAATTTAGCGATATTTTTCAGATGAAAGAAGGCAGTTTTTGTGACATGGGATATATGTTTTTCAAAAGGTAAATTAACCCCAGTCTTTAACATCTCTAATACACTCAGTTAGTTTAGAAAGTTCAGACGTCTCGTCAGGTTTAGTTGAAATATATAATTGAGTATCATCTGCATAGCAGTGAAAGCTGATCCCATGTCTTCTAATAATGTCTCCCAGTGGTAGCATGTAAATTGTAAACAGCAAAGGGCCTAAAACTGATCCTTGAGGCACCCCATACTTTACTGGGCAGATTTGTGAAGGCTGTCCATTAATATTCACGAACTGGTAACGGTCAGTTAAGTATGACTTAAACCATTGTAGAGCCTTTCCCTGGACACCTGTAGACTTTAAGCGATTTATGAGGATATTGTGGTCAATGGTGTCAAATGCCGCACTAAGATCGAGTAAAACTAATAGCGAGATGCACGCTTGGTCAACAGCTAAGAGTAAATCATTGGTTATTTTCACTAATGTGGTTTCTGTACTGTGAAGAGCCCTGAAACCTGACTGAAACACTTCATGTTCCTGTTTAATAAAGACTTTCAAGCTGGAGAATAACAGTATTTATCACACACACTTTATATCTCTGTCTAATATATAATAAATCACTGAAAGAATGAATATTATTGTGACACCAGTATACCCTCTGTGCCACTGTGTTAATATTTAATAATAATAAAATTAATAATATTACATTTCAATTTAAAGTAAGTTTTAATTGTGAATGTGCTGTAAAATGTAATTGTTCTTTGTAAGGTGTTTGACCATCTGAAAAAATTAATTTGATTTGTCTTTTAATTATCATCTCAAGGTTCCTCTTTTTTGTCAACAGTCTCTTTTCCAACGCAATCTCACGGCAATTTGTAACTTTTTGATTTAGTGGGTAATTCGTATGAATTCGTACGATCTAATTCGTACAATTTAGTACGACTTGCTCATCCCCCAATGACGGTTGGGTTTAGGGGTGGGGTCAGATGCCACGCCTCCTTTTTTAAAATCGTACAATTTCATACGACTGAACTCGTACAAATTCGTACGCATACTAAACTGGCAAAACGTAAAATACTTACGTTTTCTCGTGAGATCAGGCTGTCTTTTCCCATTTTCTGCTCTAAAACAAATAGCTAAAGCTAAAAGCTTAAAAAAAAGTCTTTCATAGGGGAGCACGGGGCAACTGGGGTTAAATGTAACATGGAGTGTTAGGGTATTTGCTCAGGGTTAGCCATGCCATGCTTTCGAGGTTTTCACCACAGTGTCGGCAGACATCTTCCTGCCAATAATTGAAAAGGTTTGGCAAAATTTGGATGAGAAACACAGGAAAAAAAAAAATTTTTCGGCATAAAAGTACTTTTTACTATAGTTAATATTATTTTATTTAAAAAAAATCTGTGAAAGTATGAACGTAAAATACTTAAAAATACTTAAAATTACTTAAAGATGTAACATTCTGAAAGATGTGAAATACACACAGTGTCACAATTACATAAGGAAGATGTTGGGATAAATTGCAGATCGTCTGTGTGTTTCCTCAGTAAGCTGGAGCTCCAGGAAGGCAACAACAACTGAGAGATGTGAATCCAACAGTTTATTGCTCTCTTCTAAAGAAGACTGGGGTATTCCCAGCTTTTATACGTCATACTCAAGGGTACATGGGCTATGAATACGTGCAAATATTCAGCTCAGTTAGGCAGAACAATTTTATCCAGTGCTCAAGAATGTCAAGGTGCCTAGTACAGGGACAACTTACAATAAGATAAGACACAGTTACAAAACTGAATATTTGGAGAGTGACTACATGGATATTTCTTTCAGAAGACAAGGGTGATTATCTCTTTTCTTTAATTTATTCAAAACTATGTGGAAAGCGCAGTAGGATAAGCAGGCAGGTGATATTCTTGGTAGGAATGCAGACATGTAACCAGTTCACACATGAGTATAAAGTCACTTCCCTGTGTAAGATTTGAGATACCACAAATAATTTGATACTCAAAACACAGAGACAATAGGCTCCATACCCCACCAGGTGGGAATGTGGAAAAGCCAACTCCTCTTCTTCATTTACATTTGAACCATCCCTGCAACTCTCTCTGTTCACTCACCCTCTCTTCATACATACTCACACAGAATGGTCATTTTAAAGAATGAAGGTTCTGTGTCAATCCAAGTGACTTTATTACTATGTCATAAATAAAATAAATAAATAAAAATGAGGTTGAGTAAGTTCAGCAATCTCAGTAAATACTTTTATTATGGATGACGAGAGAGAGAGAGGGAGGGTTAATGCGAACCGCCGATAAACACCAGGAGGAAGAAGAAGAGAGAGAGGGCCTCTGACAGTCATGGAAGTCTGAGCCTGCGGTTTATTGTTTTAACAAAGTTTTATTACTTAATTATGCTTTCATCAGCCAGCAATGTTTAAACCCTCCCGAGATGTCAAGAAGCAGATGAATAAAGTGAGAACCGAACAGCATCAACTGCATTTCAACGTGTCAACTAGTGAGAACTGCAACGTCTACTGCACTTCAGCGCTTCAAATTAAATGAGAACCACAAAGCCTCTACTGCCAGCACTGCAAAGCTTCAGTCTAGAACAGCAAAGCCCCAACCTTCAACAAGGATTCGTGAGTAAACCAGCTAATGACTGTGACTTTTGATTCTGACTTGCACTTTGAGTTTTTTTTTCTTTCCTTTTCCTACAGGGACTTCTTGAACTGTGGTATAATTTAAATATTTTTGGTATTGATGACAAGTACTTTTGTGGCTTGACCATTTTGAGCTTGTTTTAAATTGATCCCTTCCTGAAAAGTTATATGAGGGTGTATTTGATTGGTGTTTGGAATGATGTGTTTCTTTGTTGCTTGATTCCTGATTTAATTTTCAAACATGATTGATGGTGATAAGAATATTTTGAGAGTTTTTCCCCTTAATAAATCACAACTTGTGGGTCCATATATGAACAGGAGTTGAACAGGCCTTTGTAAGGTTTCCTGCTTATATATATATATATATATATATATATATATATATATATTTTTTTTTTTTTTTACTTATTTGGCAGTGACATACTGTCTGGCACCGCAGCATTATAAAGTTTGTAAAGGAAACGTTACAACTTTATCTATCATGTGTGATATCTAGTGCAACTAGAACAATGGTCTCATTCCCTCAGAAATTTAATCAAAATCATAGATATATAACTTTAGGTACATTTTGAACCACTGATAAGGGTGGTCTTTACATTGGGGCTTCTATTCAAATGACCATTTGTTTCTTACAGGCAGTAACTAATCAGAATCTAACATGCCACCAAATGCAAATGCCTTTTGTTATTCGCCACACCCTTTCCTCAAGTACTTAAGAGAAAGATTATAAATGTTTGGCGCGATTCTGTAACTAGATCAGCCCGCAGCGTGGAGCTCTAATGCTCCATTCTATGTATATTTTTAAGTCAGGTATGCATCTTTTGATCTTGGATTTATCTTTGATAATTTGATGTTTTGTGTTGATTGTTTATAAATTGACTGAATGAATTGGCATAATACATTTACCTGACTAATAAATTGTTTTGAATTATTCAAACAGATCTCATGTTAATATCTCTAGTAGATAATGTTAAATCATAGAGATAAAGTTGGTTTTATATTCGAATATTCAGACTTTCTCCTTAACAGTATAACTTCAGAAAAATATTCTTTGTTAATTGTAATTAGGGAAATCCTATTAGCAGCCAGTGACTATCAAAGTACAACAGTGTTCACAGTAAATAAGTGTTAATGCTGTTTAGAAGTCATACTTGCATGCTAATTCCGATCGAATATTCAAAGTAACATTGTAAACAATATAGGGACTTCTAAATGAACAAATGTGCGAATATAAAACCAACTTTACCTCTATCGCTAAATCCATAACACCACAAGCCACTATGCAGTTTAGTAACGGACTAAAACACATTAGATGGAGCAGTGTGGCACGCTATACGATATTTTTAGAGCTCCGACTAACACATTGGCATTTATTCAAGTATACTTAGACTAAAAGTCCAATAATGGGTTTTCCATTTAAAACAACAAAATATTGTTGAGACCAATCTAAATGTGGGTAGGTCTTCATCTCTAAACTTATAATACTATTTAAATCATGTGGTGATTATACAAAGCTACTTATAGTTTAAGCAGATTGGTCTGCTTGATTCTATAGTAATGGTCATGGTATGTATAAATAGCTTGGTCTTGATTTAGTAGATATAAGATCTATGGGTACCAGACAACAAATATTCTAATCTGAGTAAGTAGGGTTCTGTCTGTTTAGAATAGTGGTTAATCGCCTCAGTTTAATGACCAAGACTGACAAGCTTGTGCTTAAGAGATTGCATACTCGGCTGGTACAAGACTCAGGATGTTATAGGAATTCATATGAATGAGAATAACATGCAATACTGAATCTAAGAAAATATTCAATTATAAACTAAAGTAATATTAAAAGAAACTAAATCTTATCAATGTTTTAGAATTGGAGTCAGATAAAAAGAGGATAAACATATGAATATTCTAAACCCCTTCATACTAAAATTAAAATCAGATATGAGTTAAGTTTAAAGTAAATCAACATCATGCACTGGAAAGACTGAACATGCAGTGAATCTTCATCCACCAGTAGACACCGTAGTTAGACTAACTGGCCAGACCTTACACCTGAATCACAGTTTGTGCATCCACAGGTTATGAAATATCCACGGAAGAAGGCAAGCTTGGGAGAAGGTAAGGTGAACCATCTGACGTTGATTCCAGCCACTGAATGATTGGAATCAAGGAGTCTTTATGGGGAAGAGTAATTAGTTTTTAATCCTATTATGTCTAAAAAAGTATTGTTACTTATTTTCTGCTTAACAGCACTTGGTAAAGTATTTGAAAAAGAATTACAAATTTAACAGAAGGGTGAATAATCTGGCCTTTAACATCTTAACAATGCACAAAGCTCTAATTGACATTAAAATAATCAGTTCTCACCTTTTACTTGAGAGTGTCGTCAGCTATTCAGCAACCCTGGGTGATGTCTGTACAGCTACAGGCAGGTTCAGCTTCTCAGGGCTGGATAAGAGTGAAGTGTTCAGGCTCAGATAAAAGGTTACTAAAACAGAAATTAATATGACAACTCATTATATATACTCTTCTGGACTCTAGTAATATAGTAGTAAGGGTTTTTTAGTAGTAAGGTATTTTGCTGATCCAGCAAATTACCTGTTTTGGGTTGTTGTTGGAAAAGCCTTCGCTGCATAAAACATATGCTGGTAAAGTTGGTAAAAACAAACATACTAAATATTTTTCATGGCACCAAGTAACATAACCAGGGCTCGAAATTAACATTTTACTTTGTAGGACCAGTGCTCCCAACTTCAAAAATTTAGGAGCACCACTGCAAATTGTATATTAACAGATAGGCTCCACGTCACATCCCTACAAGCATGCGCTTTTGAGTGAAAATAGGATGCGGCTCCTTTAAGAGAGTTTGTGTGTGTGTGTGTACTGTCTGTAGCACATGTAACGTGTGTGGGATGGATGTTTCTTTTCACTTATGCTCAGATTAAGTTGTTTTCTGTAATATGCAGTGACACTGTTGACAGGAGAATAAAGCACAAGATGTGGGATGCAACCTGTGTGAGCCTTGATTTGTTTTCCTGCTACACGAGTTAGGCGAGCTCTCCGGTATTTTTTTTTACTCAATGCATGACAGAACATCTTTCACATATATTCGGAATATGCCTGTGTAAGTAATATGAATCGTTCATATATCTTTTGCGAGTTCATTATCTGAGATGTAAAATGCAGGAAAAGCTGCCTATAGAGACACGCACAGTCGCACACGCATAGAGAGACGCTGCAGCACTGCTGAGGATTGTGTGTGTTTAAAGCGGTTTGACTGATAAATCTGAGTTTTTAGCTAAATGTTTAGTGGTGCCGAACAGCATTTCCCATTGTTTACAACCTTTCTACATGATGGAAGTTCTCCATTGTCAAATGCTAGAGCTATATATTTATTAAAATTCTCTGGAACATAGTTAAATTAAACTGTAAGCATTTCTGTCTTTGTACCATGTCCTTTGGAAGCCCAAATACAGAAACAGACAAAGCTCTGTGGAAATAGCAGCATTTGGATGCCATTTTAGCTTTCCCTGCTGTAACATTACAGCGCCTCTGGTCATGCCCCTTAGCTGCGCAGTGTGTGTGCGTGGTAAAAATACCTTTGTGATCTCACTAGCCCGGATGTATTTTTTTGTAGTCCTCAAAGTTTATTCATTGTAGGCTTTGCTAAGCTAACTCTGTAAAAGCCAAGATCTCCTTTTGCATTGAACTTTGATCGTCTTACATTCAGAGATGCTGTTTATGTTCACACAGCTACATTACACATCAACTAAAGTCTAAAATACCATATCGTAGTGGACCACCTCTTTAAAGTATTTTAAATGCAGTAAACATTACGCTACACTAGTTCTTGTCTAATCAGCAGTGCAGGTAGAGAGGATGGAAAGTGCCTACGCATGTAAATGAAACAGACATCTAATTTAGCTGACAGCACGGAAACTGCAAATTAAAATCATCAATGGTGACCTTCTTATGGCAGCTGATTCTGGGCTAATATATATTGTCATTGTCCTTGACCTAAGTGCAGACTTTGACACTATCTGTCACAGCACCCTCATCAATAGACTAATCTCTCTTGGCATCACCAATATTCCACATGACTGGCTCAAATCTTATCTCTCTGGCCGCACTCAGTTCATTCAACTCAAATCTTTCCCTTCTCAGCATTTTACAGTTTCTTCTCCGGGCAGTTTTCATCCTGTCAGCTGTATATATATATATATATATATATATATATATATATATATATATATATATATATATATATATATACAGTTGAAGTCAGAATTATTAGCCCCCCTGAATTATTTTTTCCCCAATTTCTGTTTAACGGAGAGCAGATTTCTTCAGCACATTTCTAATCATAATAGTTTTAATAACTCATCTCTAATAACTGATTTATTTTATCTTTGTCATGATGACAGTAAA
This sequence comes from Danio rerio, assembly GCF_052040795.2. Lineage (NCBI taxonomy): Eukaryota > Metazoa > Chordata > Actinopteri > Cypriniformes > Danionidae > Danio > Danio rerio. The sequence goes on from NC_141023.1 coordinate 4,581,315, forward strand.
TAATATTAGACTAGATATTCTTCAAGACACTTCTATACAGCTTAAAGTGACATTTAAAGGCTTAACTAGGTTAATTAGGGTAACTAGGCAGGTTAGGGTAATTAGGCAAGTTATTGTATAATAATGTTTTTTTCTGGAGACTATCAGAAAAAATTAGCTGAAAGGGGCGAATAATTTTGTCCTTTAAATGTCTTTTAAAAGGTTAAAAAACTGCTTTTATTCTAGCCAAATTCTCCAGAAGAAAAAAAATATTATCAGACATACTGTAAACATTTCCTGAATCTGTTAAACATCCTTTGGGAAAATGGTAAATTGGGAAATATTTAAAAAAAGAAAAAATATTTAAAGAGGGGCTAATAATTCTGACTTCAACAGTATATATATATATATATATATATATATGTATGTGTGTGTGTGTGTGTGTGTGTGTACACACACACACACACACACACATGCACGTTTATGTAGTACAGAACCATATAGTAATTTGTACAGAAGAATGTGGTAGTTTCTTCCTTTGTGTGTCTGATCTAAATAAAACATCTGAATGAGCTTTGATCACTTTAATCACACAATTGGATCTCCATTTAAAGACATTCTCCCCCAAAACAAAGAAGTACAAGAGTTTATTTAGTCAAGTTGTCTTTATTTCTACAGCACTTTACAGACTGTGAAAGCTGATTACCAAGGATGAAAAGCACAATAATAACAAGTCAGAGAACAATATTTCAGTTTTGTCTGACAATAAATCAGGCAGAACAGAGAATAGGACATGTTAGATACACACATTAATATTTCATGGCATGATCACTGTTCTCTAAATTGCATTAAGAAATTTAAAAAAACTTGAATAGCAAAAGGGCAAAGCAGTGGCGCAGTAGGTAGTGCTGTCGCTTCACAGCAAGAAGGTTGCTGGTTCGAGCCTCAGCTCAGTTAACGTTTTTGTGTGGAGTTTGCATGTTTTCCCTGTGTTCGCATTTGCACCGGGTGCTCCGGTTTCCCCCCACAGTCCAAAGACATGCAGTACAGGTGAATTGGGTAGGCTAAATTGTCCGTAGTGTATGTGTGTGTGTGAATGTATGTGTGGATGTTTCCCAGAGATGGGTTGTGGCTGGAAGGGCATCCGCTGCGTAAAAACTTGCTAGATAAGTTGGCGGTTCAATTCGCTGTGGCGACCCCGGATTAATAAAGGGACTAAGCTGACAAGAAAATGAATGAATGAATGAATGAATGAATGAATGAACAAAAAATAAATGTATCTGAATAAGCATGAGTTAATAAACATTAATAAATGTAAATTAACACGATTAGATGTAAATAAACAAATGTAAATTGTTAAACGTACATTAATAAACAGGAATAAACGTAAGTGAATAAGGGTCAAATGAATTAATGTAGATTAAATGATTAAATGTGAACACATGTAAATGAATAAATGCAGACTAAACTTCCTCTTATTATAGCACACACATATTGACTGTAGTCTGGATATATGCGAAACACTCAGTGCCCAAATTATTACTGTTACACCTGTAAATGTTCATTAGTTTAATCACATATTTCTTTTCAATTATTAACCACTAGTGAATTCACTGCAGATTTACTCAAATATTATTTTTTTTCTGTTCAGCTACAGATAATCTGATCCACACAAACCTAATGAGAGGTCATAAGCTCTTCAGGCTCAGCAGGATCCTCCCTGTAACTGTTTTCCTACTCTGACTTTTATGTGAACTGTGCGTGATTCTCCTTTTGCATTTTCTCCTGTCCACGTCACACTCCTGTTCTCCTCATTGACCACCCGAACATTCGTTTCACAGAACTTCAGCCCAGAGATGCTCTCGATATCCCTGACGGATTTCTTGTACTTTGTTTGCACAAATTCATCTATTGGCATCGCATGCTTTACTTTATCTTCAGCATCCTTCACTAATGTAGTTTCATCATTAGTAATCAGATAGCCGATCGGCTCTGACACTGTGCCATCACGGTTTTCTTTAATAATCACCTTAAAGAAGGAATCAGGCACTACTTTCTCTGAGGCATTGCGTCTTTGGATTGCCGAATTTGCTGTTATTATTGGTCCGGTGTACACGTGGACGTTAAGGATCTGGTCTGTTACAGTTTCACGACACCATTTCTCTAAAGCGTTTATCATGTGTTTATTCAACTCAGCACACTGTGGTGAAATGTTGCTGAACAAAAAAGTCTCATCATAGGCTTCCTGACACCAACCGTGATTGCTCGCCGCAGCAAGATGACCTCGAGTGTAGCCTGCGACTTTACTATAGTCACTAAATTTACCTTTTGCAATGTCCTTTTTGGCTAAAGTGTCCTTGTTTAATATCTCATACACCCATTCGGCATTCTTGGTGTTTTCATTGTATGACATTACGTACGATTTTTTTGTTCTTATTTTTTTTTTTGAAGGGCATTCGTCAATTAATTTATAGGCAGATGGGACGGTTAGTTTAGGTGGTTCAGAGGTGGCTTCACTACCAAACAGCTCTGAGAGTGGGATCTTTATGCCGATGGCTGAAGAACTTGCAGATCCACCGCCACTGCACTTAGCTGATGCCATCTTGCTGAAATCTGGACACAAATTAGAAATTACAGACACAGAAAGAGCTCTTGTATGAGCTTAATAATTTCACTTCTTTAATTTCCTCAAGGATGTTCTCGTTTGATCAGACTAAAACAATGTGCATAAGGACAGAAAACAACAACATTGTCAAAATTCTCCTTCATTCATTGATTGATTGAGAAGTGAGGGAAACAAGGACTCACATGAACAGACTGAAGGTCAGATGAACACACACGTCTGCTGTGCTGATTTTACACCAGATTTTGCTCCTACAAACACACACGAACATGTTATAATGGATTATTACAACTCAATGAAGCAAAGCAGTGAAATCACTTTCTTGTATAATTTTAGGCTGGAGAATAATATTTTACTTTATGGTCCACGAGTGGAAATTCATCTTTGGCTTCACCACACAAACAGATCAACGTTCACATTACACACATCACAGAAAAAACAGGCATCACAAATACACTCATTGTTATCACATAGAACACATTAAAAACATTTTTAAAAAGCTCATTTTAAAAACTTTTACATACTTAGAACCCAGTTTTTAAAATTCTAATGGCACTCAAAGGACATTAGATACACATTTTTCTTTGCTTGAGGTTGCCTAAAACATCTTTTTGATGGCAAGAGCTGACATTTGATATTTAAGGGATGGGAACAATCTTTAATAATGATGTGTGCTTTCTGTTTAATTCTCATTGAGTACATTTCATATGGTTGTCTTTGTGTTTTAACTACAGTTGCACTGCCAATTATTACTACACTCAGTTTTTGCTTTTCCTTAATTGGACAACAGTCCATAACATGCAATCATGTTAAAACTGACAACACTTTCAACCAAGTTCTTGTATACCATCTCCAGAACATTTTGACTCACACCAAATTGTTGTGACCTCCCAATGAGATATAATCTCTGCATTGCTTTTTTAAAAATGCACTCTGCATTTGCAGCAAATGTTAATCCACTGTCAATAAGTGTTCCTAAATATTTAAAACAGTTAACTGTCTCTATTTCATGTCCCTCAATGACCAAGTTAAACAAAAATTCTAATAAACAATTATATTTTGAATTTAAATATTTTTTGTCTTCAGTTTACATTAATTTTACATTTAAATAGGCAAAATTACAAGTTTCAGTATTTTAAATGCGATTAATCGCGATTAATTTTTTTAAAAAGGTGCGATTAATTAGTTAATTTTTTTTTACGATTGACAGCACTAATATATATATATATATAGTAATTGTATCACTTGCATTGTTAACCTAAAAAAAACATATGCAGAAGGACTTTTAATTTTCAATAACCCAGTTCAAACACTTCCGGTAAACTGATAGTGCTGCTATTATGAAATCCCTGCATTTAAGGTCTGTTTTCTTTATAAATCAGTGATCTTCACTACCTGTTAGATATACGACAATGGGTCTCAGACTGGACAAGAAGCACTGCATTAAATATTTTCTTTTCCACGCCATGTCTTTAAAAAAAAATTAAATTACAGTATTTTTAACTGAGTTTTTGTGCTCGCCTGCTGTTACTGACAGCGCTAGTTTACAAAATCCCATTAAGCTTTTACCGGAGATTTATCTGTAGGGGAAAACACTAGCTGTAACATATAGATAATTAGTTGGCCTTTACATTACACAATAGCTGAATACTGGTATCTTACAAAATATCTAGTATAATATTATGTTATTATAACAGAAGAAATTAGTTATTAAAACATTTTTTAAAGCAATGTATAGAAACATCTCTCTGTTAAAAAGCACTTGGGGAAAATATAAAAAAAAGGATTAAAATTGAATAGGAGGGTGAATAATTGGGTGAATAATTTTGCCTTTAACATCTCCACAATGCACCAAGCTCTAATTGACATTAAAATAATTAGTTCTCACCTTTACTTGAGAGTGTCGTCAGCTATTGAGCAACTTTGGGTGGTGTCTGTACAGCTGCAGGCAGGTTCAGCTTCTTGGGGCTGGATAAGAGTAAAGTGGCTCAGATAAAAGGTTATTAAAACAGAAATCACTCTGAAAGTTCTGTATATAACACCACACATACGTCTAGTTCAGCACTTTTTCTTGCTGATGCTGTAACTTGGGGGGGGGGGAGGGGGGGGGGTGCATGCATACAAGTTGTGTGTGACATAGAAGATCACTTTTCATGCTAAAAAAAAGTCACACATCAGTGCCATCATCTTGTTTTTCTGATACCAGTATTCAGCTTAATTGTCCCAACCAAGAAAACAGCAATAGAAGCATGTTTGGATGACATTTCTCAACTCCTAATGTTGCTACTTTACACACTTAATGCATTTCTTTTCAACACATCACATCAATTCTAAAATAACAGCTTCTACCAAATAGTTGATATGTCGGTTTATGATAAAAGTACCAAAATTAGTGTCTAACGTTTTGTTTCTATACCACCTTTGCATGCAAAAGAAAGCCATGCATCATAGTGGCCTGTTCTTGTTTTTTTTTTTTTTTCTTCCAGCATGTATAGTTTATGAAATGCTGCCGAGGCCTCTTTACATTCAGAGCTTCAACCTTATGAGTTAGTGTTTAATTCTGATACAATAAGTTCTTTATTTCCTGCTGTTACAGTAAATGTGCCAACTATACTGTATTTTAGAGATGATCCTCTCCTGGGAAGATGCCGTTCAGTTCCTCTGCCCTTCTCTTTCAGTGTTTCTTCTGGAAACCTTGTCAATCAAATGAGTCTAGAAATTAATAACAGAGCACTGTTCTATAATATACATCTAATGTATCAAATACAGCTATGTGTGTTCAATACTTTCTCCATCCGTCACTTTATTTTTCTAATGTGTTATTTAAGCCTAATTTCTAAATTAATTAGTTCTGTTTTCATATGTGAGGATTACTTTGGTTGTTATTGAAAATTTTCCCCATTTTTTTCTGCTTTTGATTTGCATTATGGGATTTTGATCTTTCCACCAACAACTTTTAACCTTGAAAAGTTGTGAAAAGTGACCTTTATTGTCAAGTGTAATAGTGTGCAGTAGAGATCTGCGCGGGACTAAATTTTGAATCCCGCTCCTGCCCGCACCCGCCAGGTTTTAGCCCGAACCCGACCGCTCCCGCTTATATTAAGCATTTGTTGTCCCGCTGCCCGACCTGCCTCGTTTTCTGCCCGCCGCACCCGATCCCGCTAAAGAGCGGGGGAGAACAAAACCGAAAATCCCCCAGCTATACAGAGTCCAGACAGCCAAGCTGTCTGTATAAACACACACACACACACACAGCACCAAGCACACACACACAGACAAAGCTCTCTCTCTCTCGCTCTCTCTCTCTCATACCCGTGCGTGCGCACTAACACGAGAGGGTGCTCGCTGCAGAGCCATTTGAGGAAAGCTGAGCTCCAGCGAGGGGGAGCATGAGCTGTCGCTCCTCCTCCTGTAAGCTGTTTTTATGCGTACACCAACCCCACCCCTAACCCTACCCCCAGTGACATCACTCGTAGAAGAAGTGCAAAAAAGGTGGAGCTCAAGCTTAAGCTCCCCCTCTCTGGAGCTCAGCTCTCCTCAAATGGCTCTGCAGCGAGCACCACTTGACTAACACACACACAAGCACCAAGCAGACACACAGGCGTTTGCTGTTATATCAACTCAAAGGCTTGTAATACCATGTATAAAGTACCAATGTAATATCAAAAGGTTTTATTTAAAGGTATAAATACTGAGTTGCTCCAGCTCCGGGATGCAGCGCACATTACTCTCGGGCCGATTCCGGCGCGGATGCGGCAGCGTCGGCTCGCTTACGGCCGCCGCATCTGGCCCGGATCGCGCAGTGAGTCCACAAGCATCCAGCCCGAGTCCGGCAGCCGGAGCCGGGCCGATTGGTAAGTCTCCGGCAGGCGATAATCTAGCCGGAACCGGCCCGAGTGTATTTTGCTATCTGGGAAAGCTCTCTCTCTCTCTCTCTCTCTCTCTTTCTCTCTCTCTTTCACGTGGTGCGCACTAACATACACACACAAGCACCAAGCACACACACAGGCAAAGCTCTCTCTCTCTCATTTGCATAGCAATATCCGCGATATTGCTAGACGGGCCGCTCCCGTCCCAAATTAAACTCGTTACCAACCGCTCCCACAATTTAATCGGAAATTTATTCCCGTGCCGCAGAAATCAGCCGCAGAATGCAGACCTCTAGAGTGCAGTGCTATATTGTCTGTGTTGGTGTTGTATATTACGCTACACACCCCTTGTAATTTACTGTTATTTTACACACTTATTTTTTCTAGATATTATCATTATACATTATATATTATTATTTTAAACTAATAAAATGTCAATAAAAGCCACTTTGTTAAACTGTAGAGTAAATTTTTCAACATCAGAAGTGTTAATTAAATAAAAAAATTTTATAAAAAAAAAAATAATTTTGATATGGAAAAATTATCTGCAACTTTTGCGAAGCATCAAATCAACAGCATATTAACCGTCCAAATGTGTGTTTGTCTTCCATACAGGTCTTACAATCAGTAAGCCTATTATCATACAGAAATTGCACTAAGTTTTTGTGCCGGACTGCCCTGCCGAGGGGTGGAGGGGGTCCGGTTTAGCATCCACAGGATTTCATCTCTGCTATTCGCAGGCGGTGTTGTTCTGCTGGCTTCATCAAACATGGACCTTCAGCATGTACTGGGGCAGTTTGCTGCCGAGGGTGATGCGGCTGGGATGAGAATCAGCACATCCGAGTCAGAGGCCATGGTGCTCCACCGGAAAAAGGTGGTTTGGCATCTCCAGGTTGGAGGAAAGTCCTTACTAGGTGGAGGAGTTCAAGTATCTTGGGGTTTTGTTTACTAGTGAAGGAAAAATGGAACGTGAAATTGACAGGAGGAGCAACAGTAATGTGGTTGATGTACTGGTCCATTGTGGTGAAGAAGGAGCTGAGCTGAAAGGCAAAGCTCTCGGTTTATCTACGTTCCTACTCTCACCTGTGGTCATGAGCTTTGGGTCATAACAGAAAGGACAAGATCTCGGATACAAGCGTCCAAAATGAGTTTCCTTCGCAGGGTGGTAAAGCACACCCTTATAGCAAGAGTAAGGAGCTCTGATCCCTGGGAGGAGCTTGACATAAAGCCGCTGCTCCTCCACATCAACAGAAGTCAGCTGAGGTGGCTCGGGCATCTGTTTCGGATGCCTCCTGGACCTCCTAGGGAGATGTTCCAGACATTTCCCACTGGGAGGAGGCCTCAGGGAAGACCCACATGCTGGAGGGACCATGTCTCTCGGCTGGCTTGGGAACACCTCAGGATCCCCCTGGAGGAGCTGGAGGAAGTGTCTGTGGAGTGGGAAGTCTAGGGTTCTCTCCTAAGACTGCTGCCCCCACGACCCGGCCCCGGAAAAGCGGATGAAAATGAGATGAGATGAAATTGTACTAAAGTCTTTTAAAAGTATGCATCTGTATCTAAAAAGTCCATATTTTTTAATGCTATATCATTGCTGTGACCAACTGAAATTCATAAACCCATAAGGGCCACTGTAATCCAAAAGGTATACCAGACAAAAAAAAGTGTGAAAATAAAACGAAATCTAAATAATGGCCCACCCATAACATTAAGTTTGTGGTAATGGTGGTATTTATTTACTGTGCAAAAAGGACTAGATTCACCCCAATGATAAAATATACACTAGCGTGTACAAAACAATCACAAAATACAAACAACGTAAAGACTTAATAAACCGACTACCCAGAGTATAGGTCTCACACGCAATTCCTGGAGGGCCGCAGCTCTGCACAGTTTTGCTCCAACCCTAATCAAGCACAGCTGATCTAGTGGTGTCTTGAACACCTTGATTAGTCGGATCAGCTGTGTTTAATTAGGGTTGGAGCAAAACTGTGCAGAGCTGCGGCCCTCCAGGAGTTTGAGACCTATGACCCAGAATGTTATGTCAATCACTATGAAAGTGAGCTATTGCACTACAGTAGCTCACTCGTTCAGGTATTAAAAGCAAAACCAGTTGGTCTTAGTTTCATCTATATAGGAGACCTGAATTGACTAACGGAGCATACCAAAAAATAGGAAAGTACAAGTCAAAATAAAAGTGCATCTTCACATATACACATATTTCACCCATAACATATTGAAAACCTCTGCAAAATAACATTATAATGAGTCATTCGCCCGCATTTCTTGTTATTCCAGGCCATTCTTTTATCACATCACAAACAATGGATTATCAGCCTTCGGTTAGCCTGTGCATGGTTAGATGGTGTGTCATGAACAGGATACCCTGTTTGGGTTGGCCGGATAACATTGTTCTCCTCTTGGAGGACAGCCTCAAAACATAATCAGGCAAAATCTAAAGTGTGTGAATCTGTAAACTATAAGGAAGCATGTGGAATCATGTGCCCATCCACTTCTGAACATAAAGACAGAGGGAAAATGATGACTTGCATGAGTTTAGTCAATGTGATTGTGTATTTGACCTGTGCTCAGCATTGACAGCTACTACTTTGAACCTCACATTGAATTAAATATTGGTCATGATTAGTCCCACACGGAATCTGTGTGTGCAGAAATCAGCTGATTTCGGCAGATTCCCAGCCCGTCATTGAGTCTATTTATTTACTAAATGTATATTTATTCAGTTTTTATATTAATTTCAGAGATATTATTGACTAATATAAAAATTTTCATTTGATTTATTTACAATCTAGTTTGTAAAGTACCCCTTAAAAATGAATGAAAGTGCCCAACGGGGGAGAGGGGGTGCACCCTCCCTACCCTACCCTCCCAAACAAACAACAGACTATTGTTTGTTTTTTATGATTGTTTTGTGCTGTAGTATTTGGTTTGTGCAGCAGCAATTAAAAAAAAAATATATGTAAAATATAAAGAGTTTTCTTGTGATTTTCAAAACTAGTAGTGTTTCAAGAGTTCACACTTCACCGATAATCAAAGTGTAATTGGCATGCTGTCCCGGGAGACAGCCCTGAGCTTGTAATATCCTCGAGTCCGGGGCTCCCTCCCGATAGAAGGGCAAGAGGGGAGTTCGTGCTCAGGTACGTTTCGAGAACTCCCCTGCTTGTCACCGTGTGAGAAGTGTAAATTAAGGTTGTCTTAGGTGATAATTTGGTTTAGTCGATTGGTTATGGTGTATGTTTTTGGATGGCGGGAGGAACCCGGGGGAAACCCACGCGAACACGGGAAGAACATAGAAACTCTGCATAGAAACGCCAACCGGCCCGATAGGAGGTTGGACCGGCGGTGTTCTTGCTGTGAGGCAACAGTGGTAGCCACACTTTGAAACTAATGAATGCATAGTAATTGTGAAACCATGATTATTCCTCAGACTATCATAATATAACAAAAATCTATAATCCTTGCTTCCCTATTAGTGTCCACATGACCACACTGTACCCAGAGTTTCTGAGAGTTTTCAGAATGTTGCGTTACTGATACTGCGTTTTCATGTGGACAAACAACGAAATCAAAGAAAAAAAAAGTGTGGTTTTGAAAATACCCGTGTTCGTGTGGACAGGGCCTAAGTGTCATATTTAAAGGCCCCGGTATACTTCAAACTAATTTCTTCTTCGTTTGAGGGCAAACAGAGTTTGTAAAGGCAGAGTGAGTCTGACACCCTTGCAACAGGCGGTGTTTTAAGAACACTGATTGTGTAATCACCACAGACCAATGGTAGCTCAAAGGTGTTTAGGACTAAGGCTACGTTTACAATTTTAAAACGCATAAGTTTTGCTACGGTTACATTAGCCCCTTTCACACATACAGACCTTTCCGGAAAATTGCCGGCAATTTTGTATTGGTCGTATGTGTGAACAGGCCCTTTTTGAAAATACCGGTAAATTCGTTCTGGCTATTTTCCGGAAAGTGAAGTTGTAACATTACCGGTAATTTGCCGGAATGCTGCGCTGTGTGAATGCAGAAGGAAGATTGCTGGAATAAGCGTGTGCACGTCTAGAACATGCTGACGTGAGACGTCTGCTTTAGCCAATCACAACAGTCAGACGCATTTACGTCCGCGCGGTTTGTGAGGATAAAAGCCTTTGAATATTTTTCCAGACACATTTAGCTGCTAGAAGTTAGTCAGATCACGTTTATATGTTCTTCTTAATGCCAACTGTGTAAATAATCATCGATGAGATGCTTATGATAAGCCGTTGTTTGTTTACCTTCAAGCTTTGCGTGTGCCTGTGAAACAGCCTGTGAGTGCCAGCACACGCACATATTATGAACATCTCGACATGCGAAAGTGATCCTGTGTTTGTAATTTAGTCAAATGTTTACTAATATAAGCGCAGCCGTTTAAAGCTCATTTGTGGTGAATGATGTCAGAATCTACCGGTGTTTTGGAGTGGATGTGTGAATGCTCTTTTCCGGGAAAATTTCCGTAACGTCCTCGCCTGTGTGAACAGCGCTTTTTTGAATATACCGGTAAAGTCGTTCCGGAAATTTTCCAGATATTTACCGGTATCACTGTGTGAAAGGGGCTATTGTCCATTCACACTACGCTGTAGTTTTCGAGCTTTTGAAAACAACGAAGAGGCCATTTTCTTTCTAAAATGCTGCTACTCCATGTCAGTGTGGACGGAGGAAAACGGAGACATCTGAAAATGGAGGCGTGGTTGCTGATTGGGTCTTTTTCTCAAAATCAAGTGCAAAGTTCAGAACTTGCATCCTTTCCTTGTAAGTTCAGACTTTGCAAGTTTAAAACGAACTCCCGAGGACGTGAAAACACTTTGGGTAAATCGTCAAGCAGTGTACATTTATAACATCATTCACCCTGGCTAAATAATAAAATGAAAACGTGACACAAAGCGCCGTCTCTTTTAATTTTTATATTAACAACTTAAACATAACATACACCAAAAATGCAAAGGCATCAATAAGCACATTATTTGGCTGTCATCTTCACTGTATGCAAATGTATAACAAAACGGAGCCTAATAACTGCCTCCTTTTATTTTATGCTCACTGTGTTGTTTTGGCAATATGTGCTTATTGTCAGGCTATATGCACACAATATCAGTGTACATGGTTGCATAAATCAATAGGTATATTAACTTCTCTTTGCGCTCAGTCAAAACACGTTGGATCAGGGCTGGAGTGGGACTCCTTTTCAGCCCTGGAGTTTTAAGCCTCAGACCGGCCCACCTCAGTTCACGACTAATATGACTATATTAAAATAAGGTCATTTCCAATTCAGTTTCTAATTACACTATCACGTTTTTTTTTTTTGAGAAAACAGCTTCTTTAGAACGTCAAATGTTCAACAACCCTAACAGTATATGTCTTAACAATAAAAATGAAAAAAAAAAAAACATTCTCAGACGAGATTCAAACCCGGGTCAGCGGCGCTGTACTCTAGCGTGCTTACCACTGGACCACAACAGCTGTGTTAAATGATGACTAATTTGAGCAATATCATCATTAACCTGCAGGCTGGTTATAAATAAACAGCATAGCTGCGGTAAAATAATGAATAAGAAGACTGTGGTCAAATAAATAAATTAATTTAAAAAGTGTGACTGCTGAGAGCAACAGATTCTGGAGCTAGGGACACCTCGCGGCCAAAAAACGGACCGGCCCACTGGGAATTCTCCCGGTCCTCCCGATTAGCCAATCCGGGCCTGCGTTGGATTCCAAATGGATTCAAAAGACAGACTCAATAGATAAAGGTCTACTACCCAAGATGAATTATACGTTGAGTTTAGCAACTACAGAGAGATGAGATCAAGTGGCAGATTCGAGATGGACTGGCTGACATTCGGCTGCTTTTGGGCAGGTGGGTTTAGAGCTCCCGCTGACTGCCTGAAGCTGACGCAAGAATGCGTTTCTCAGTGAATGCTAGAGTGCGTGTATGGTCATGTGATTTTTTTCACGTGCGATTCAGCGGTAAAGTGTGGAGGGAGAGTTGTTCAGAAACGCTAGGTGAAACGCCAGTGTGGACGTGGATTATATTTATTCTAAAACACTATTTTAAAACTAAAACATATTAGTAGGGATGGGTATGGTTAAGGTTTTAGCGATATCACTTATCGGTTCAGTTCTTTAACGGTTCTCTTATCGGTACTTTTTGTAGTGTTTTTTAATGAAAAAAAAAAATACAAATTGAACCAAATGATCAGTTTAATTTTATTATTAATTGTTATTATTGTAAAATAAATGAAACCAATAATTGTTAAACAAATAAATATTTTTTAAAGAATGTACAATGGTTCTTCTGGAATAAAAAATCAACATGTTTGACAGAAGTCGGGATGTTTCTTGGTTTAATGTGCTCCCTGCAGTTAAAAATAACCTTTTTGAGTTGTGAAACGCAGGTAAATGAGATAATGTTTATCATTTTTCATTAACGCATTCACATAAATGAGTTAACGATGTTTTGGGAGTTAACTGTGTTTTTAATACAGTTTTGGAGCATCTTGCAATGTAAAAATAAGCAGTATTATTAAAATTTCTTAATAAACTGTTTATTATTAGGCTATTTATATACTGTAAAAAAAAATCTTAATTTTACAGTAAACGTAAAATAACGGTCATTAAATTATAGAAATTCACCATAAAATAACAGACATTAAATCACAGAAAATTCCTTAAATTTAAATTTCTGGTAAATTTCTGTAATTTAACGGCTGTTGTTTTACGTTTTTTTTTCGGGCAACCCAGCTGCCAAAGATAAAACATAAAATTAAAGATTTTTTTTTTTTACAGTGTAGGCTATAATTGTAAATACAAGTGATGTAAAAGCATTTTTAATGTTTAACATTTATTTAGGCTACTGCAGAAAAAAAATACTATTTTCACTGTATTAATATTATACTATTTTAGGTGATTGACTGCTGGCATAACGATGTGAATGATGTTAAGTTACCATTAGTAGCTAGGCAGTTAAAAACTTTGCATTAGTTTGCATTGTAGTTAATGCACTTTTGAAAGATACTTTCACTTAGCCAGATTGCTTGCGTTTCTGCTTATACAAGCAAACAACTTGTTGTTTTTGTTGCAACGGGCATTGTCGCGTCTACTCGGGAAATACAACTCGTTTGGTTCACTCCGCAAGCTTACGAGCTGTGTTCACGCGAGTCTGTGTGCTTAGCTATGTGTGTGCGCTTAGCGCGAGACTCTGCTGAGTGCGTGCGAACAGCCGAGAACTGTGAAGACTTTTATACTTGACGCGCTCGCCCAGAAACACGAGCATTTCTCATGTGAGATTGCCCACTGTGCAGACGAATATCAAATTTCACTAATTAGAAAAGGATGGTCAGTTAATTTATGCTTCTGTAAGTAATGTTTTTACAGCAATAATTCTCCAGTACTGATAGCAGAACCGTTAACATCAGAGTATAGCGATAAAGTACCGAGTTTTGGTACCCATCCCTACGTATTAGTGTAAACAGAGCCTAAAACGTACTAACGCAAAGAGTTTGTTTTGGTCAGATGTTTCAAACTGTACATAATACAATTTTGTTCAAAATGACCTAATTTCAGCTCTTTTATTTTATTTGAAGTATACCGGGGCCCTACGGGGAAAATGTAAGGTGCTTTACGCAACTGGGTACAGACCAACATGTATAATGTATACTAGCGATTGAATGGTAAGATCCTTAGAGAAGAGAACAAGTCACACCACAAGAAAGGAAAGACGGTGTCAGTGAAGGTGGTTGTGAATGTGTGTAGATGTGTGTTATTTACAGGATCAGAGAAACACACAGTTCCTCTGTCATAGTCCAGCTCCACTCTCACACACTCCAGGTACTGCTCGACAGGAAACTCATTCGAAGAACTTTTGATTAGTCCGTACGGGTCGTGCCACACACTCCACACATCAGTGTTAAAGAAAACATCTCTCTTCCTCTTGTTTGACGCTGTAGTTACTCCAACACTCCAGCATCGACTCTCCTTCACCTCCACATCCCAGCGGTGTTTTCCTGAGCAAAACCCCACTGAACCCAGAACACAGGGATAGTCAAACCTCTCTGGGTTATCAGGAAGCCACTGTTTGTTCTCGCTCTCTCTCACGCTGGTCAGATCTTCAGACAGGACGATGTGCGAATTTGCAGTGTTTGGGTCCAGAATCACAGGAGCTGAAGAGACACAATCAACAGCTGCTGTTATTCTCATGCTCAAGAGTGGAATAAGGGCTGCTTTCACACATGTAGATGCATTGTTTTGTTCTAAAACAGGGATTAAAATTGTTACAGGGTTGCTTTTTGTTCTTGGTGTGGTTCACTTTCACATGGCAAATTTTCACATGGCAAAACTTTCAAACTGACCAAAATAGTTACACCAAAAGTCGCTTGCGAGAAAACTCTCCTGACATTGTGAAGTTTATTTATAAACTAATTTCGAGAGGATCACATGCTTATGATTGACCATGGCTGATCCTGCATTAGCTATAATGATTCACCAATCAGATGATTCCTAACACACTATACAAAACCAGAGTTTCTTACCTTATGGCCCGTTTCCACTGAGTGGTACGGTTCGGTTTGGTAAGCTTTTATGGCCTTTTCCACTGTCAAAAGGCGTACCAAACCAAACCGTACCGTACCACTTTTTCTGGACCCTTTCGAAAGGGTCCCAAACTACAGAAAGAGTCCCAAAAGGTGGAGCTACACGCACAGCTGAACGCTATTGGTTTACAGAGATACGTCATTCGTAGACGCAACAAGCCAGAATGTAAACGAAGGACCCGCCATGTTTGAAATACACAGCGAGAGATTACAGCGGAATTATATATACATATGCAGCCATGGTCAATCCTGCAAACAAACCCTGTCGTCGTCATGATAAACAGCCACAAAGCCATGGAGAAGAGCTGATTTACCCTGTGCCATGTAGTTTTTTACAAGCCAGTCTGAAGCCCGAGTGGTTTCGCTTTCTTCCTTGCGCTCCCTGCTATCTGAAATAACAAACTTCTTGAGCTGATGATAATAACATGCATTTGATTATTTACAAGCGTTTGGAAACCCGATCCTGTGAGAAGCTGACAAGCGCGAGTGACACATTCAGAAAGAAAAGGACAATCGCGAGAGTGGGGCGCGGAAAAAAAGGCGAAGCCAAGGAGCAGGTTATTTTTTCAGCAAACATGAACAAACTGCCTTGTTTTAATCTTTATTATCACCTTTTGGACTAATATGAACTGGGAATGATGGAATGACTCTCTAACAGAGGCTTCATGTGCTGCTGAAGATTATAGACACAGATGAGAGGTTTACTCTGACTGTAGGCTATACTTTGTGTTGTTTTGAACCTAATTAACGACGAAATGTCTGCTTTGTTTAGTTCTGTAGTTGGTAACATATCGGAGACTGTAAGGGTCTGTATGTGTTCATTTATGTTCATTTATTTATTTATTTATTTAATGTAATTACAGACGTTACAGTAGGCTATTTCGCACCGTCATTGATCTGCAGCTATAATCAACTCCTGTTTATAGAAAAGTTAGTAATAAACATTTATACACAAGTATTTATGTGTGTAAAGCATCTGTTTTGTGAGACGTGCTTTTCATATGATATGAGAGCGACCTGTGCAGCTTTATTGTAGACATTTTCTCGAGCGAAAATGACGTTGACTGAAACTTTATCTTACACCACGCCCACCAAAAGAGTACCCTTTATAGTGGAAACGCAAGCCTGATAAAGGTGACCTGTACCGACCCGAACCATACCGTACCAGTCAGTGGAAACGAGCCATTAGTTATCTTCATCTTGAAGAATGCCCCCTACCACCCCTACTCCTCCCTTTTCCTAGGTAGAGTGATACAGCAGCTCAGTGGTTAGCACTGTTGCCTCACAGCAATAATGTCACTGGTTTATCTCCTTGCAAGGCCAGTCAACGCTTCTGTGCGGAGTTTACATGTTCTCCCCGTGCACACGTGAGTTTCCCCCTGGGTTACCTGTTTTTTTCCCCACAGTCCAAAGACATGCAACATAAGTGAATTGACTAAACCAAATTGGCACAATAGGTGAGGTCTTAGTCTGGCTCCTATCTGTGCCTTCATTTAGCAGTTCATCTCTCCATAGCAATCCCTATAATTTGTCTTGGGTCCTAAATAAACCAGGGGAGTTTTCCAGATCTACCCGAGTTCAAACTCCCCTCTTGCCCTTCAAGTAGGAGGGAGCCCCGGGCTCAAGAATCTTATAAGCTCAGGGCTCTCTTCAAGGACAGCATGCCAAACACGCTTTATTATCAATCATCAGCCTAGGGTGCACTCTTGAAGGTCAGAGTTTGGTTTGTTTACGGGATTTAGCTCAGCTGTCATACGTCCTTATTTTAATTTAGGAAGATAAGAAATGACAGATTTTTAAGATAAAAGGTGTGCTTTAATTTTGAGGTAAAGGTGAGAATTTCTCATACATAGTGTTATTTCAGTTGTCAAGAGTTGTAAAATATGTATTGATCCTATATACGAAAGAGAGTCATTCATTTATTTATTTTTCTATGCTTTTCCGAGGCCTGGTTGCAGGGGCAGACTTCCCCCACCCTTCCCTTTCCCAAGACACTTCCTCCCGCTTCTCAAGTAGGATCTCAAGGCGTTTGCAGGCCAGCCGAAAGACATAGTCCTTCCAACGTGTCCTGGGTCTTCCCAGAGGCCTCTTCGCAGTATGACATGCCTGGAACACCTCCCTAGGTAGGCATCCAGGGTTTTATCCAATGCACCCTAGCTGGGTTCAGCAAGAAGGAGCCTTATGGAGACCATCCTCCTGCAGGCCTACCACTTGCAGGGGGAGCCATTAGAGGCCGGTGTATAGTGGAACAGGTGGTGGTCAAAGGTTAAGACCACGACAACCAAATCATTGGGCACGTAATGAAATAGTCATTTTTTTTAAAATACTTGTAATGTAATGTGTATTTATATAGCGTGCATTTTATTTATCCTGTATGGTCATACACCCAAAGCACTTCACAATCACAAAGGGGGGTGTCTCCACTTGGATGATGCGACGGCAGCCACAGGAGAACAGCGCCAGTGCACTTATCACACACCAGCCATAGGTGGAATGGAGACACTGTGATAGAGCCAATTCAGTGGATGGGGATGATTGGGAGACCACGATGGAGGGAATTTGGCCAGGACACCGGGGTGTACCCCTATTCTTCACAAGAAGTGCCATGGGATTTTGATGACCACAGTGAATCAGGGCCTGTTTTTGCTTTTGTGATTGATGAATGATATCACTACTCATCATTCTCTCTTATAATAGCCGTATATATGCCTATTACTTAACCATAATACACTGTGATATAGTCTGGTTCGTTTGTTCATTGGATCGTATTGCTTTCTCACTGTAACCCAAGCGCTCCAGAGGTCATTTTAATCGAGCCGAGCCCTCGTTTAAATGATCTAGGATGGATTGTTTTGGCATGGATCAGAGCATGATTACATATGCCCATATATTTCACATATACCCAAATGAAGTGGGTTAAGGGGGAAAACATGGCAATTTCCAAAACACCCAAACCCATGTCTAGGTGTGAAAGCACCCTTAAACAAATTGTTATGAGTTATGACAGCCATTCTGTTGCTCAAACAATGTTTTTCCTCCAGTCATAGCCTCGCTTGTTTTCAACACATTTGCTTGGGAACATTTCATTTTTTGTTCTGTGTTGAGTCATGTTTGGTCGTGTGCTGTGGTTTGGCTCTTCGGTTTTTGTGCATTTGCTTGAATCAAACAGTACAACGTGTCCATCTGAACTAGTGTATGATATGATTCAAACACCAGCCCTTGGGCGAAACCCGAATAAATATAAAAGACGGTCAAGTCTACCTGCTTGAGTCCACCAAGCAAGCACTTCACAAACAACTTTCTAGACTGCAGCTCTGGCTTTTATCCATTCGACCAGAAGAGAACTATTCCCGATTGAATCTGGTTTGTACACAAGTTTTGTTTCTCTATTTCCATCAATTGTTGCTTTGGTTTCTGGCCACTGTTGCCTGTCTAGCTTGCTTTGATTGTGATCAGTTGGAGCTGCCCTCCTGTGCATAATCCTTCAACAGTGATTACATTTACATGGACATCAGGAATCTAATTATTACTCCTTAATCTGAATAAGACATACATGTCATTCAGTCATTTACCAGGCGATTTGTCTAAAGTGACTTACGACTGAGGAGGTATTCAGGGATTCAACAAGAAGAGGCAATACACACAAGAAGTGCTAGATATACAAAGTAACTTGTTTGTGCTCAGAATATAGTGCTAGAGTAAGCTTTTTAGGGAGAGAGTACTTCTATACTTAGTTTTGGTTATATTCATTAGTGCTCTCGGAAGAGATGGGTTTTAATATTTCATTTGAAGGATACCAGTGAATCAGTAGTCTGTGAGGGAATGGTAAGATTATTCAACCAGCAGGCAACGTTGTATGAAAAGGTTTGGAAAAGTGACTTAAAGGGCCATGACACCCCCCACTTTCGGTTAAAGTCTACTTCAAAATTTTTCAAAGGATGCATGATTAATGGGCGTGGAGCTCCGCGAGCATCGGGCAGGAGTGGGTGTAGCCAGCAGGGGAGAACGTGAGTGAACAACTGTTCTTGTCAGTTAGCTCACAAAATGAGACGAACCGTGAGGAGACGCATGAGTTTATAGTTTACAAAGTTAAAATGCAAAGAAATGAACAGTGATTTAATGCCCTGCTACATTTGTTATTCGTAATTTCATATACACATAACCACAACTTATATCATTATAAAGATAAATGTGTTCATGTAAACCCTATAAATGAGGACTTCTCCCTCAATCCCCGTATCCAGCAGACTCAGTGCAGCAGGTCTCCTGACCTGTCTATTTTAACCATTAGCCCTGCTGGTAATCTGGAGGATTTAGGCAAACACAGCAGCACGGCGATGTGAACGAACTCCTGATAAAAGACAGCGTCCGCCATTCTCTAATTCTCATGCTGCTCTCCCGACAAAAAATGCAAGCAGCACACACACAGCTTTGCTGTATGATCGGCCCTGACAAGATCGTGGGGGAAAACATGCTAAAAAACCTGTGGATCATGGAAACAAATGCATATGAGCCTTCATGAACGGCTAAATACTATGTACCGTGGGTCCGGGACGTGTCTCATTGGTCTCACAGCTCGGGCTTGACTCTGGCAGGTCTCATGAATAATTAAGCAGCCGGCTCTTCTCATAGGATAAGAAAACTCCTCTATGAATAATAATGAGAAACCGACGCGTCATCATTGCACTTGCAGTTCTGCGCTACGTCGCTGATTTTGATCCCGCTCCAAAAATCATTTTAAACCCGGAAGCTGAAATTAGCTGACAAAAGCTCAAAATTATCCAGTTTTCCCCACAATTAAAGCTGACAGATGCTAACATTGTCTTAACTGATGCTCAACATACACACATCTGTTAATATAAAAAGTTCTCCAGGGTGTCCTGAACCTTTAAAGCCTTTCTGTGATGGCATCACAAGGCGATGATATGATTGAGGTGTTTACATGAGTTGCTTTTTGAATGTTTCTTTCATGTTCCTGAATGTTCATGCATTACGTCAGTATTTGGCGCTAGTTTCCTCTGCCGTTTCACGCAACAACAGTTTGTGTTTGTCATGATAGCACCATAAATGATTTTGCCCATTTTGTTTTTAAATTTGAGACAAGTTCAACTGCAGTTTGTTTCTTACAATATGCGTGCAAACAGACGATGAGGTTGGATACAAATTCTTTAGCAGCCTTTGCCATTTTATTAACTAATTTCATTCATTCCCTCACGACAAACTCGCTTCAGAGTCAAGGTACTTCATTTATTTATTTTTTTCATTGGCCTTTGCAATGCTTAATTTGTGAATTGCAAGGTCCCGGAACAGATCGGGGTAACAGATCTGGCAGCATGTTACCCAAGGATGGAGAGGTGTCTCGCACAAAAGTGGGGAGCAGAGGGGGGGGGGGGGGTGTTGGATGGTGGAGAGGTGTCGTGGATGAAAGTGAGCAGGGCGGGGGTGTCGCGGATGACAGTGAAGAATGTTAGGAAGTCACAGAAGAAAGTGAACAGCGGATGGGGAGAAGGGCGTTTGAGGAGTGGGATCAGTAAAATGAGGTGGCGTATTAGATTTTAGAGGTGTCGGGTCCGGTAAGTTACGACACAAATTAAGCTTTGGGTCTTTGACACCTGATTTTACCAAGTGGCTATTTTAATTGACATGCTTTTCAAGGTATTTTAGCGATATTTGACCCTATATTTACTGTCTTCTATGTACTATTATGCTTATTTTGTCGATTATTTCTGCGCTTTGGCTCACATCTGTGTTTTTTAAAGTGCTCTATAAACAATAGTTTGAATTGAATTAAACTAACGTCCATTTCTTTCAGATTCTCAGCATTGTCATCATTTCCAACTCGCACCAAAAATCTGCTCTCTTGCTTAAAGCCACTCTCATTTATTTGTCGTCAAACGCCTGACAACTGCCATGTGCATGTCTTGGCGCCAAAATGTAGTGAAAAGTAGTACAAAATGTTAATAGTTAATGTTAATACGCGTCTGTACAGCACTTCAATAATGCCACTAAAATAGGAATACTCAACATGTCTTAATTCCATAAGTCTTAATCAGAGTATTGTCTTAATGATATTAAAAGCAGAGTATTGGTGTCCATGTAAACGTACTGGGTGGCAACTTTATTAATCTGATCAGAATAATGTTTGAACAAACTAGAACTACACTAGTATTGTACCACTAGTCTGCTACCTGCCTAAAATAGTGAATATGTTTGACAAAAAAATATATATTGTTCTCTTATGCTCTTTTATTAGTTCATATATATTGTTCATCCTTATAAAATGCCTTTAACGCATTGTAAAGAAGATTGGAAACGTAAGCTTGTGTGTCACGTTACGCAGATCGTTGCGTTGCAAAGTTAAAGCTTGGTGAACTCTGACCTGCGAAATTGCATCACTCAACTGCTCAAAGATCAAAACATGACCTCTCTGGACAGAAATGTAAAATATTGGACCAATCACTTGCTTTTAAAAATGTCTAATCATCTTGTTTATTCCCATCCCTTTTCACAGTGTGTACAACAGAATTTCGCAAGCTCAAACTCTAGTGTGACCGCAGCATAAGTTGTATGGAGCAGAGTGTAATTATAGACTGATTGTTCTCAGCGGGTGAGGGATGGGCAAATTCCTGTCTGGTCCACTTCATCAATAAACAATCAGTTTCCTTTTCTTCTGGGTGTTTCACATCACAGCCTGGCAGTGAGTCACAACACTGACTCAACATCCTTAAGGCTTACAATGTTCACTGAGACATTCTTCTGGTAAACACGTCAGCTGATCAGATCGGAGTCATTGAGTTTCATTACTGGAGAAACCGAGACACATGAAGCAGGCCCATAGCCAGCTTGGTAAAACGGGTAGTTCTTTTTTTGTTTTCTCGAAAAGTGGGCCTTTTTTGCCTAATTTTCTATTTAATTAGAAGGTTTAAATACTGCACGTAAGTGACATTCTAAAAATTCTATTTTCTTAAAATAGCACAAAAGCTTGTCGGATGGTCATTGTGACCACACTTTTTTGATGTACCAAAAGCATTTCCTAAAGCTTTTGAATAAAGAAACAATACATTCATTCATTCTTTCATTTTCTACCAATTTTCCAGGGGCTGGGACGCAGGGGCAGCAGTCTTAGGAGAGAACCCCAGGCATCCCTCTGCCTAGACACTTTCTCCAGCTCCTCCGGGGAAATCCCGAGGCGTTCCCAGGCCAGTCGAGAGACATAGTCCCTCCAGCGTTCCCTAAGTCTTCCCCGAGGCCTCCTCTCAGTGGGACATGTCTGGAACATCTCCCTAGGTTCTCTTGATGTGGAGGAGCAGCGGCTCTACTCTGACCTCCTCCCGGGTTTCAGAGCTCCTCACCCTATCCATAATAGTGCGCCCTGCCACCCTGCAGGGGAAACTCATTTCATTGTATCCCATTTCATTATATCTTGGCCTTTTGGTCATGATCCAAAGCTCATGACCATAGGTGAGAGTAGGAATGTAGATTGATCGGTAAATCAAGAGCTTTGACTTTCAGCTCAGCTTCTTTACCACAACGGACCGGTACATCGACCGCATTACTGTTGCACCAATCCGCCTGTCAATCTCACGCTCCATCCTTACCTCACTCGTGAACAATATCCCAAGATACTTGAACAAGATACTTGGAGGACCTGGGGCAAGGACTTTCCTCCAACCTGGAGATGGCAAACCACAATTTTCGAGAAGGTTCTGGATGCAGACCTGGTGCAGTGCAATCTGAGCTGCATCCAATGCTTTTTAATGGACTCACCTAACCCCAACCCTAACCCTACCCGTCACAGTGACGTCACTTACTCCAGTGCATTGTGTCTGACATTGCATCGCTAAGTAATGCAATCTCAGCTTGCATCATAAAGGCTGGATCCAGATACTCTTGCAATTTTCCTGTGGAGCACCATGGCCTTTGAGGGTGCTGATTCTTTTCAGCCACGTCACACTCGGCAGCAAACCGCCCAGTGCATGCTGAAGGTCCATGTTCGTTGAAGCCAACAAAACTACAATACTTATTTTAAAATACAAAAATAAAGATGTTACATTTTTTTATTACATTAGGCAACTAACAAACTGGCCAGCCTATTCAACATTCCTCAGTTAGAATTTGAGATGCCGAATTTGCCAAATTCTGTACCGACATCCAACACAGGACCGCTTGGTCTTAAAGACTTTTTCGATGGGTTATTTTCACAATTTATTATAAAAGAGCAGTCAAAATACTACAAATGAGCTGATTTAAGGGACAAATTCTGGGCCTTTTTTAGTGAGGGATGGGTCTTTCGAACCACTCGTACTTGTTTTTTCAAGACAAATGAGAAAACCGAGCAGAAATGAGAATAAATCAATAATTTTATTCCTAATTTGCGTGAACATGGCTGCAGCTATGAGATTGCAAAGTCAAATTTCCTCGTGAACTCAAGAATCTCTCAACAGATTCTTGCATGGACAAACAGCGCAAGTCTTGAAGAACTTGAAATTTAAACTCAAATTCCTTAATTTCACAAATTAATGTTTGGGATTTAATATTTCAGTAAGAGGGGTGGCATGATGGCTCAGTGGTTAGCACTGTGGCCTCACAGCGAGAAGGTTGCTGGCTCAAGTCCCAGCTGGTTTAGCATTTCTGTGTGGAGTTTGCGTGTTCTCCCATGTTGGCATGAGTTTCCTCCAGGTGCTCCGGTTTCCCACACAAGTCCAAACACATGCGCTATAGGGGAACTGATTAACTAAATTTGCCATAGAGTATGAGTGTGTATGGGTGTTGCCCTGTACAGGGTTGCAGCTGTAAGGGCATCTGCTGTTTAAAACCTATGCCGGAATAGTTGTCGGTTCAATCCTCCATGGTGACCCCTGATAAATGAGGAACTAAAGGCCCATTTACATCAGGATGTTCTTAGCTTGCTTTTTTCAATGAAGTTTAATGCCTCGTGACTTAACAAAGGCTGCCAATGTGATCGTGACCAACACGCAAAACGCCAGGAGTAAAAAGATCATTTTTAAAGAAACCCCTCATGCTCACTGCGTTAAATACTTCTCCACCAATCAGAATGACACTTTTGTTCACCTGCCTGGAGCTGCTGAAGTTACAGTAAACACCCCCTGGAGGCACTCAAGAGCGAAACAGTCGAGGTAAACACGGTTTCACTATCATTCAGTGAAGAAGAAGATAAACTGAGGCATTTGATTGTTTGTGAGTTTCATTTCATGTTTCTTTCATGACTTGCAATTTTAGTAAGAGACATCTAACGACAGGGGGGGATTCTGCATGTTCAATCTGCTTAACGCTGATGAAAATCAACTGTGCAGAAAAACGTCAACGATAAACATCAGTGAAAAGCTGTGCGGTGTGTACAAGCCTTAGAGAAAATGAATAAATGTTTCAGTAACAAGAATTTTAAAACGGAGTCTCAAGTATATTTTCACTTTTAACCTGTTGTGTCTCTTCTGGACTTAAGTAGATGAAGAAATAAGAAATGTGATTAAATATGATCTTCACTATAAACTGAATTCATTTACTGTCATAAAATCCATCTGTATAAGAGCAGATGCTGTAGTGTAGACTCTTACTGTAGTGGACGATGTCCTCCATCTTCCTCCAGACTCTGTACTGCAGGTTCCCCAAGTACTGAGACACGTGAATCAAAGCTCCAGAAGGCATCTGTGGATCCGGCTGTGAGATCTGGACTCTGAAGAACATTCAGGAGTCAGAACTGCAGTGGCTTTGGCTTCAGAAGCAGAGAGAGCAGAGACAGCAGCAGATCACTCACCTTTCCATTGAGCCTGGAAACCCCTTCAGAAAGCAGACGTCATTGGCTTTCAGCATCTCCTCCGTGTCTCTGATTGAGTCTGAAAGAGCTGAGATGTGTGTGTTGATCTCCTCCAGCTTCTCCTTCATCATCTGCATCTTCTGCTTCTCTTCTTTCCTCAGTGCAGCGATTGTACCCTTTTCTCTGTCTCTGAGAAACTGATGAAGCTTCTCAAACTCTTGTTTAATTTGATGCTCGCTGTGGTCGGCTTGAGCCTGGAAGAAAATCAGATACCCTGAATAACCCAACATCTAACATTCTAAACCAATAATATCTTATGCTAATTTACCAATTGTAATTATACATAATGACCCTATACACTGCAAACAATGCTGATGTTAGTTGTTCTGCTTTTAGAATGTGGGTTCCATTTCGGAATGTTTGCCTTTGCTTTGATCTCTATAACCAGATCACTGCCAGATTTTTTTGTCTTGTCTAAAAGTCCAAATATCTAAAAACTCTTTAATGAAAAAGCATTTTCTAGACAGCAAAAACATATCATCTTGTTTCAAGAAATAATGTCAATAAAATATATAAAATAAATAAATAAATAATAAATAATCTGCCAATGGGGTAACAAAACAATCTTGTTTTTCCTTTTGACATTATGGGCCCTATCATACACCCGACGCAATAAGGCGCAAGATTTGGCGCGATTTGTTGCCATTTTCAGACCAGCGCAACCCTAATTTTCTTGTTTTGCGCCACCCTGTTTAAATGGCAAATCTATTTGCACCGTGTTGTGGACTCATGGGTGTGCTGGTCTATAAAGGAGGTGTGTTAAGGCCGTTGTTGGCGCCATTTTGACTGAAATAGACAGCGCCATTGACCAACTACAAGCAACTCTAAAGTCCAGTTCTTTAATGAAAACGCTGTGCACTCAATGTCTGATCTTAAAGACAATGTAAGAGGCTAAATTATCATTTGCATTTGTTTATATGACAAAACATGTCTTTTTGACTCAAGAAGGTCCATACTGACTACAAAGGCAGATACTGATAAGATCAGGGCCTGTTGTGTGGACTTTGGGGGTTTTATGGAGTGGTCACATGTTGATTGGTCAGTTTGAATGTCTTGAATGGCTTTAGTCACATGGTCAAGAAAGATACAAGATAGGTGGTAAACTCGAGCTCTGTCTCTTTTCCTGGTCTGCTTCTCTCCTGCTCTGCTCCTCTCCTCCTCTGGAGTCTATCTTCTCTGACTCTACTGCTATCAGGCTTTTGGGCCTGCTCTCTTTGTCTCTCTCTCTCCCTCCCCCTGTGTCTCTCCTTCTACCTCTGGTAACTTTAATTTTACATTTAAGCAGGGTACAATTTATATCTTATGTTTTATCATTTCATATTTTATCATTTTATACAGTTATTTTGTACTTAATTCAGTTGTACCCATAGAGAATTATTGTCAATAAATCATTTCATTTTCAAGTATTTGTGAATTACTTTTGATTTAACGTTAACATTTAATTGTTCCATATTGCAATACAATACAATCACATAATATCAACGCTCTCCCACATTTATAGCTATTAATACTGCCCTTATTTTCGTTTTTGGTATAAGATTGCAGAAGAATGGTTTGACTAGAAATGTACAGTTTTTTACCATCATGCTGATTACTTTTTAGTCACTCGGCAGAACTACAGTTCGAACCGCTGTGGTTTAAAGACCGTTCTTACAACAATTTATGTTGCTCTTTCCATACTCGCAATTAAAAAGCTATATTACAAATCATGAATAAAAGGAAATATTTTTCAAAAAGTGCCAACTAATGTGGAACAGTATTTTTATTGATATAAAAAAGTAAAAAGGACATGTCACACACCCAGCTGAAGTCACAATTATTTTATTTTTTAAATATTTCCCAAATTATGTTAAACAGGGCAAGAAAATGCTCACAGTATGTCTGATAATATTTTTTCTTCTGGAGAAAGTCTTATTTGGTTTATTTCGGCTAGAATCAAAGCAGTTTTTAATTTTTAAACACCATTTTAAGGTCAATATTATCAGCCCCTTTAAGTGATGTATTTTTTCGATAGTCGACAGATCAAACCATCGTTATACAATAACTTGCCTAACCTGCCTAGTTAACCTAATTAACCTAGTTAAGCCTTTAAGCTGTATAGAAGTGTCTTGAAGAATATCTAGTCTAATATTATTTACTGTCTTCATGTCAAAGATAAAACAAATCATTTATTAGAAATTAGTTATTAAAACTAATATGTTTACAAATGTGTTGAAACAATCTGCTCTCCATTAAACAGAGATTGGGAAAAAAATAAACAGCCGGGCTAATAATTCAACAACTTCAACTGTATACAGACTAATTCTGGACTCAACAGATCACACCCTTTTAAGGCAAATGGGTATCTGAACTTAATGAAAAAATTGAAGATGAGATTTGGGAAAACATATGTTCAGAATCTCATAAGGGGATCAATAGCCATAACTGGAAAGAGTTCGACTGGAACACTATTGGTGGTATCAAAATATGCTAACAGTCCACCGTCAGAGGAATGCTGGAGGAGCTGCGGAAATATAGGTAATCACAGATATAATCACAGATATAATTTGTTTTTATTTACTTCTAGTGTTACTTGTTTTTGTTGTTGTTGTTGTTTTAAATAACCACTGATGTCATTGAATGTTTTAATTTGTAAAATGTTTAAATTTTTTAAAAATTTTATGTATAAAAAAAAATAATAATAAATCCAGCGCAGAACGTGTTAGTTACGTACCTAGTTATGTACCAAACAGATGCACATTGCTTAATACAGACAGGATGTACAGCAATACACAAATATCTTAAAGATGAAAACAATTTAAGGATTCAAACGATACAAAAATGATTATTTTCCACATCAACATAAACACCACCGTCTCCATGCCTTTTTTACCTCGAGGGGCTTTTTCAATTCATTCATGATAATCTGCATCAGTATAATGTTATTATTATTAGCAGTATTATTTATCATATGTATATTTATATTTGTTTTAGTACAAACAAGTTTAGATTTGGGGCGAGGCAGTGGCACAGTAGGTAGTGCTGTCGCCTCACAGCAAGAAGGTCGCTGGTTCGATCCTCGGCTCAGTTGGCGTTTTTGTGTGAAGTTTGCATGTTCTCCCTGCCTTCGCGTGGGTTTCCTCCGGGTGCTCTGGTTTCCCCCACAGACCAAAGACATGCGGTACAGGTGAATTGGGTAGGCTAAATTGTCCATAGTGTATGAGTGTGTGCGTGAATGTGTGTGTGGATGTTTCCCAGAGATGGGTTGCGGCTGGAAGGGCATCCACTGCGTAAAAACTTGCTGGATAAGTTGGCGGTTCATTCCGCTGTGGCGACCCCGGATTAAAAGAGGGACTAAGCTGACAAGAAAATGAATGAGGTTTAGATTTGTCGACCTGTAGGGTTTTGGAGACGTCTGCATCACCATATGGGGTATGAGAAACGGACGTGTGCTTGAACATAACTTATTGAATACACTTCATTATTACTGTTCATTTATTAGTTTGCTAAAGATTAGATCTGAATTTAGAAATAGTTTACACAAATCTTTGCACTTAAAGGATTTTAAATATGTAGGCTAATGGATGTGTTCAGTGGAGTGAGTTTGCACTGTTTCCTCACTCCACCAAAAGTAAAGGAGTCAAAAGTAAAAGTAAAGAGAAAGCAAAGAAGCTGAATGGAGGAGGCTCGTTCTTTATTCTTGCGCTGCAGATGCTCTGTTTAACTGTTTTCTCGTTAGTGCTCGGTTTTTACACTTACAAAGTCCTCTAGGTAAATAGCAAATGCGCCATGCGACGCAACTGACTCTTAAAGGGGATGTGAGATGAGAGTCCGATTGGTTTAATGCACGTTATGCTCAAAACACACCCAGAACTCATTAACAGAATAAACACAGCCCTGTTAGAGCAAGCACCAGGGAGCAGAGTGTATTTTTCTCTCCTTAAAATAGCGGAAGTGGATTTAGATTTGCCCTTTATGCTTTTGCACCACACTGGAATCGGGTGCAATCGAGTTCCTCAAACGGTTTGAGTTGCCTTAACTTATTGGGTTTTGCAGTACTCAGTTGGTTTGAGTTCTCTTCATTTATTGGGTTTTACTGTGCTCAAATTGCTTTGTTTACTCAAATGGATTGAGTTCACAGTACTCATTCGGATTAGTTTTTAACTTAAATGGTTTGTTGCAATCGGTTTCCTCAAATGGTTTGAATTACTTTGACATTTTGGGATTTAGGGCGTACTCACACTGTGTACAGTTGCCTCGAACCGAGCCAAAGCATGCTTGTCCTCCCTCCCGTCTTCCCCAACGACCCACACTCACATTACAATCGGGCCTGGGCTCGCTTACATCATCGATGCTGTGCTGTTCAGTAAGCGCTCTCGCTCAGCACAGTGGAGATTTCTCTAGTTATTTAGTTTCAGTCTTTTGATATGCAGTGACATGCAGTCAAATATTTTGATAAACAATCCTTAGGGATGCGATGACATTAGGGTTGTAACGGTATGAATTTTTCACGGTATGATAATCGTCTAAAACAATACCACGGTTTGACGGTTTCGCGGTATACGGTATGTTACAAATGTTACAAAATAATAGAACAGTGAAGCAAATTTGACTTTTTCCAAATAATATATTTTTAGTTACTATAAACAACACCACTTACAATGAACAAATAAAAAAATAAGAAAATAATAAATAATGTGTCAAAGTCCAAATAAAGTCCAAATAAACATGGTGCAAATCCTCAGTAAAAAAATAGATATAAATATTTACTATACTATAAATAGTTACATAACTAAACTAGATTCAATATGGAACATCCTTAGGTTTTATGTGCCAGCATGGATATGGTTGTCTATCGATATGGATTTGGATATGGTTGTCTGCAATGCAGACAAACAGCTGCATCTTCATTTGCGTCTTTTGAAAACAGCAAGAGCAGCATTTCGTCTTTGCTGTGTCACTGTTTTGTCATGTTTCTGTGCTGCTGTGCATGCAAAAGTACTTAGTATGAGAATTATTTCATGCAAAACTTTTTTTTTTGCGTTTTATTTAGCCGCGCATAAGTGTATGCCTATCTCTCATTCCGTGTTGTTCAAAAAGCTTGGTCCACAAACAAAAGCGAAACCTATGCTTATTGGTTGTGATATAGCGAGTTTGAACCAATCTGGGCATGGAGGAGGGACAATGCATCAATGTATCATGTCTGATTTGTCCGGAGACACAGTGACGAGCGTTTCTTTGTCAAATCAGCGTTGTCAAATGTTGATGACGTAACCGCACTGATTCCGGAGCCTCTGAAAGTCCGCGAATGTTATGTGATACAGCACTGGAAAGCTGAGATTCTCTTCTTTATGCCAATCTTTGAATTGTATGAATCGGATCAGCGGATCAAAAGTTATTAAACATTTAAGAGCAATACTTATTTTTAGCCGCGGGCGGCTGTCTCGGTCTTTAAGGGTTAAAACCGTTGATATGCAATTGTTCATGGTATGATAATCGTGCACGTTCAAATCGTGGTAAACCGTCATACCGGTATATTGTTACAACCCTAGATGACATGCAGTCAGATATTTCGCCGAACAGATCCGCCACTTATGGCATTCATAAACAATCATAAAGCCCTCGTGCTGCAGGAATTAGGAGGTTTGCTGAAGGTGCAGCAGTTGTGCAGTGAGGGGTTTGCGTCTTTAATAAACTACAGCAGTTTGCGTTCACTGAACAGTAAGATTGATAATAAGTACATATGAAACAGTCCCTTAAAAGTCACGTCTCGCTTTCAGTTTCGGGCTTTGGAGCGTTTCGCACTCACACACAAGCATACCGCGCCAAAGCCCAAGTGAACCGCGCTCAGGCCCACCTCTTCCAACCGGGCCAGGGCCGGCCAAATGAAAAGTGCCTGAGCCCGATTCAGCGCACTCACACTTCTCAAATGATCCGGGAAACGGGCCTGGGCACGGTTCGGATAGCATAGTGTGAGTACGCCCTTACAGTGCATGTGCTTTAGACTTTGTGCCTAGATCATTAAAACAGAGCCCTTATTATTTTGCTTACCCCTTTGGCAGATTTCTTTGCTTGTTTTAAGGAAAAACTCACTACATTTTGACATATTATTTCTCAACACTAAACAATATGTTTTGCTTGACCAGAAAATGCTTCTCGATTTAAGAATTTTTGAATATTCGGACTAGAAACGAGAGAAAAACTAAGTATAAAGCCTTTTTTTTTTTTTGCAGTGTATCTGTAATAAAAATAACACTCAAATGTGTTTCCTCACCGTGATGTGCTGAACTGTTTTCTCAAACTCTTCTTTAATGGTTTCTTTGTGTCTTAGTTTCTCCTGTAAGGACTTGAGTCCTGTATTGAGCTCGTCCTAGAAATAAATACAAACATGTATAAATGTCCAGATTACAGTGAAAAGGATGCTGTGATATGGGAATACAGCATCATATGAAGTTGAGTAGAAACTCAGAGAAGCTTAAGTGCATGTACATGAAGAAAACAGTGTTAATGACTAACTAATCTGTAGATGAGAATAAATGACATAAGTCTTACCTTGTGTGATGAAACCACTTCACCGATGGGTCTGAATTTGTGATTGTCGTGCTGTTCCGAGTCTCTGCACACCAAACACACCGGCTGCTTGTCCTCCAGACAGAAGAGTTTGAGTTTCTCACCGTGTAAACTGCAGATCTCCTCTGATCCTGGTGAAGGTTTCTCTTTTCTCTCCTTCAGGAAGGACTCGCACAAGTTTTTTAACACAAGATTGTTTGGAGGATCATCTCTCGAGGATCTCCTCCTGCAGACGGGACACTCCTGGACATCCGCAGCTCTCCAGTACTGCTGAAGACACTCTCTACAGAAACTGTGACTGCAAGATAAAACCACGGGATCCTTGAAGATTTCATGACAAATGGGACAAGAAAAATTCTCTTCAGAAAGCGAAGCCATTCTCCCTGTCGAGCTCCAGCAGCTTAACTTTCTCTTTCCGAACAATGCCTCCAAAAATAATTCACTAGGGGGAAAAAACAAAACCAAAGATCTGCCGTCAAGTCAGAAGGTACTCTCTTTCAGGAAATGTCCCAGTGTTTTCCGCAGATCGGAAACTGTTTGTTGCTGAAAATCTGAAGGGAGAGAAAGCGAGTCAGTGTTTCCCAGGGCAGTGCTGTAACAGGGTGGAGTACTTTCTTATCATGCGGCTTTCTTAAAACAGGTCAGACAGAAAACATCCGTATTTCTCGAGGCTGCTTTTGATTAATTGGATTAAAATTAATTTAAAGTGTGTGAAAAGATAACAGGCAATCCCACATGCTGTCAATACTTGATGAACGATTTATTAAATTAAATGTCTGATGACGACCGCAAGACTGGAACATTTAACATTCATTTTCCTTCGATTTTGTCTCTTTCAGATGTTGCCATAGTGGAATGAACTGCCAACTATTCCAGCATATGTTTTACGCAGTAGATGCCCTTCAAGCTGCAACCCGGTACAGGGAAACACCCATACACACTCATTCATTCATTCATTCATCTTCTGCCGCTTTTCCGGGGCCGGGTCGCGGGGGCAGCATACTTAGGAGAGAACCCCAGACTTCCCTTTCCCCAGACACTTCTTCCAGCTCCTCCGGGGAGATCCCGAGACGTTCCCAGGCCAGCCGAAGACATAGTCCCTCCAGCGTGTCCTGGGCCTTCCCCGAGGCCTCCTCTCGGTGGGACATGCCTGGAACACCTCTCTAGGTAGGCATCCAGGAGGCATCCGAAACAGATGTCTGAGCCACCACAGCTGACTTCGCTTGATGTGGAGGAGCAGCGGCTCTACTCTGAGCTCCTCCCGGGAGTCAGAGCTCCTCACCCTGTCCATAAGAGTGCGCCCTGCCACCCTTCAAAGGAAACTCATTTCAACCGCTTGTATCAGAGATCTTGTCCTTTCAGTCATGATCCAAAGCTCATGACCATAGGTGAGAGTAGGAACATAGATTGATCGGTAAATCAAGACCTTTGGCTTTAGACTCAGCTTCTTTTTCACCACAATGGACCGGTACATCGACCGCATTACTGCTGCTACTGCACCAATCCGCCTGTCAATCTCAAGCTCCATCCTTCCCCCACTCATGAACATAACCCCAAAATACTTAAACTCCTCCACCTGGGGTACGGACTTTCCTCCCACCCTCATTCACATTCCAGACAATTTAATCAGTTACTCATAACTTACTTGCCTTAAACACTGTGTAAAAATTTAACAGTTCTGTATAAATCACTCCAGAGGAGCAGAGTAAACAGATTTTTTTGTTATACAAATATTTTTTGCAGAAAAATATTAGCTACAGAAGGTCACATTTATCAGAATGATTGAACATTATGAATTGAGCCATTATTTATTGAAATATACATTCAGAGAAGCAGAGCAACTGTGTACACTGTTAAAAAAATCCCTAAATTAGCAGTTTTCCATATTTTTTGACTCATGTTATTATTTTTCCTCATTTATTTCTGCTTTTGAATTGCATTTTGGGATCTTGATCTTTCTTCCAACAACTTTAACCTTAAAGCTTTAAAAAGGTCTTTTATGAACATGTGTAATAGTCTGCAGTGCTATATTGTCTGTGTTGGTGTTGAACATTGCACTACAAACACCTTGTAATAAACTGCAGCATTCATTCATTCATTTTCTTGTCGGCTTGGTCCCTTTATTAATCCGGGGTCGCCACAGCAGAATGAACCGCCAACTTATCCAGCAAGTTTTTACGCAGCGGATGCCCAGCCGCAACCCATCCCTGGGAAACATCCACACACACATTCACACACTACGGACAATTTAGCCAACCCAATTTACCTGTACTGCATATCTTTGGACTGTGGGGGAAACCGGAGCACCCTGAGGAAACCCACGCGAAGGCAGGGAGAACATGTAAACTCCACACAGAAACGCCAACTGAGCCGAGGGTCGAACCAGCGACCTTCTTGCTGTGAGGCGACAGCACTACCTACTGCACCACTGCCTCGCCCTCTGCAGCACATTTTCTCTTAATTTACACACTTATAGGGCTTCATTTTAACAGTTTAGGCAGTTAAGCGCCGGGAGCAAAAGAGAGCGTGTCTGAATCCACTTTTATTTTAGGGGCGGGAAAATACGCTCTGTGCCCCGGCGCATGCTCTAACAGGGCAGTGTTTATTCTCTTAGTGAGTTCTGGGTGTGTTTGGAGCACAAAGTGCATCAAACCAATCACTCTCATCTCCTATTCCTTTTAAGAGTCAGTTGTGTTGCCCCATGGCACATTTGCTATTTACATGTTGGACATTTAAAGGCTTAACTGGGTTAATTAGGTTAACTAGGCAGGTTAGGGTAATCAGGCAAGTTACTGTATAACGATGGTTTGTTCTGTAGACTGTCTTTAAAAAAAATAAAGCTTAAAGGGGCTAATAATATTGACCTTAAAATGGTGTTTAAAAATTTAAAAACTGCTTTTATTCTAGCCGAAATAAAACAAACAAGACTATCTCCAGAAGAAAAAATATTATCAGACATACTGTGAAAATTTCCTGAATCTGTTAAACATCAATTGGTAAAAAGAAAAAAAAAAGAAAACAAAATTCAAAGGGGGGCTAATAACTCTGACTTCAATTATACACACACACACATATATATATATATATATATATATATATATATATATATATATATATATATATATATATATATATACACATATACATATACATATATATATATATATATATATATATATATATATATATATATATACATATATATATATATATATATATATATATATATATATATATATATATATATATATATATATTTTTTTTTTTTTTTTTTTTTTTTTTTTTACAATAAAAAAACAATTAAATATTTGTCAATACATATATGGTATTTGCCAATATTTTATAAATCTAATTTCACTTATGTCTGAATTTACACTGTTTGCGGGTCAATCCAGGGCCATATATACTTGCAACATGAAAGAAAGTTTTGCAAACAAAAAATAAAGTGTTGTGCAAAAAAAAAAAATAATAATAATGCAAATATTAAAAAAATGTAAACTGCAAAAAATAGAAATATATAAATAAATAAAAATAAATTTAAATAAATAAATTTTGCAAACAAAGATAAAAATCAAGTAGTGCAAAAAAATACATTTAATATTTGCATTTTTAAAAAAAATATACATATATTTGCTAAATGTTTTTTTTTCTAGTATTGCCCTTACAAAACCTCTTAAGTCAACTGCAACACTCATTTTGATTTGCTTTTCAGTAAACCATGAGCTGTTTTCTTTTTGCACTTCACATTTCTGTGCATTTGTCTTTCTGGCCCTGATTTGACAAGGGGTCGGGAACTGGGGCATGAGTTTTTAAAATTTGCATTATTTTCATTTTTTGCTCAATACTTTATTTTTTGTTTGCAAAAAGTTCATGTTGCAGGTATATACGGCCCTGGACTGACTCCATACTAACAGCGACAGCAGCGCCCACTAGTGTGGATTGTTGCCGTGACGTTTTCACTGTTGCACATGACAAAAAAAATCATGTAATTAGTATTCTCATTATTTAAATGCAGTAAATGTTTAAAAAATATTTTCCATGGACCTCTTATTATAAAAACTGCTGTTATTTCATTTTTTGCTTTACATTTTTAAGCCAAATCTCAAAACTGTGCCATGATGTGACCGTCTCAAGCACAGTTTAATAAATTACAGCTCTTATAAATCAAAAAGAATATCCTAAAGCTAATTAATACCATTAATAAACACCTCAGGACATTTTTACAGGTGGCTTTTTCATAAATAAAGGTTTTAGGTTAACTAGGCAGGTTAGGGTAATTAGCAGGGGCGGACTGGGACTAAAAATCAGCCCTGGCACTATAGCCACACCAGCCCACATTACCACACCGACACAGCCCCATCCACGGACACATTCACTACTTATATTGTTGTACAGATGGTGACATAATGTAAGCAGTACCATATTTTATGCAGCTGATGTCCTCCAAGCTGCAACCCATCATTGGGAAACCCCTATACACACACATTCACATACATGCACTACGGCCAATTAGGCCTACCCAATTCACCTATAGCGTGTATATGTGTTTGGACTTGTGAGGGAAACCGGGAGGAAACCCATGCGAACATGCAAAACACCAACCAACCAGCCGAGGTACAAACCATCGACCTTCTTGCTGTCGACAGTGTCCTTTCGAGTCTATTTCAGTTAATGTTATGCATTTGGCAGCGTCTGATTTTAGAGCAATTTTTTGCTTTCTCTGGGCTTTTCGGCACAGCATTTTCTTTTTTTAAACGGTCCATCTCTGACAATTTGTTGCACTTACTGTTTGTTTGACATTCTTGCCAGATTTTGATTACATTTACCCACCTCGAAACCAGACAACCATTGCCGATTGGGCCAACGCTTAACATTTATTATTATTATTATTAGTATTATTATTATTATTACTATCATCATCATAATCATCACAATATTCACATCTTGCAAGAGAAAAACATGTAAAAACAATACATATTAAATAAACGTTATTTAAAAAATAGCATACCGGCCCACATTTAAAAAAAATGGTCCGGCCCTTTTGGCATTTGCCAGAATTGCCAGATGGCCAGTCCACCCCTGGTAATTAGGCAAATTATTGTATAACGATGGTTTGTTCTGTAGACTGTCTACAAAATATATAGCCTAAAGGGGCTAATAATATTGACCTTAAAATGGTGTTTAAAAAATTCAAAACTGCTTTTGTTCTAGCCGAAATGAAACAAATCAGACTTTCTCCAGAAGAAAAAAATATTATCAGACACACTGTGAACATTTCCTGAATCTGTTAAACATCATTTAAGGAAATACTTACAAAAGAAAATTCAAAGGGGGGCTAATAATTCTGACTTCAACTGTATACATACTTTATTGTTTACTTTAGTCCCACGTGTATGCATGCACTCTGAGCTCTTGTATAGCCTTCCAGAGAAAACCAGCAACAATCAAGAATGAATGCAATGCATGATCATATGCTGACATGGATTTGCACTAAAAAAGTCATTATAATGGATGTAAATAGGGCAAAATCAGCCACCAACACAACGAAATGCAGTAAATTTGAAAAATATACAAGGCTTAACCTTTTTTTTTTGATCCTCTATAAATGGTGGCAGTAGTGTATGCAGTTGTCCGGCAGGGGGCGCTGTGTGGCGGGACCAGCAGCGGAACAGAAGCGGTTATTGTGCGTGGAACACTCGGCTTCAGTTCTCACATCTGTTTACGCGGCCAAACAAACACAGGTGCGGAAATAACAGGGATTTCTGGGATTTTTGCGGGCTGCCGGTGGAAAGGCGGGAAGGAGGCTGAACAAGGCGGCTCTCTGTGACAGCATGAGGCGAAAAGTGCGGTAAACATACAGTGGGACACTACTGAGGGAGCGAGGATGCAGAGATTGACCTGCACACTAGAGGTTGTTAGAAGGGATACAGTAAGGCTGCGAATTACAGGGGGGTTTGGGGATTGACACCTCTAATTAATACTTGATCCTCTCTGAAGGACGACAAAACAAGTGGGGTTCAGCTCTTTAATAGTGAGAAATAGTTTTCTTTGATAATTATCGGAGGTAATAATATTAATAACCAAAGGACAATATAAATATACATTTGACCACCCCTATAAAGGGTTCATACCATTGTGAATGCATGATCGCGAAAATCAGTATGTTTTTATTTATTTATTTTTTTATTGAACAACAAATATATATACAATTTAAACATGACATCCAAAAAATACAAAAGTAACTAATAACATAAATAAAAAAAATAAATTACATAAATTAAACAAATAAAAAGACAATTCAACATAGAGATCTTTACAATGATAATATTTTAACTTATCAATTAACAGCAAGAATACTAATCAATTAACTTCAGCTCCTTTGCCACAATAATTGTATTTATACATTTTTCGCTGTTAATATATTGGAGCGATTCTATATATAAATGAAAATCTGTAACAGCAAACTTTAAACAAGGTTTAGAGTTATTTAACCTGCATTTATGAACATGAAATTTACAGAATAAAAATTTAAAGATTCAATAACAATTCCACAGATAAATTGTTTGAAACAAAATTAAAAATAACGTCTTTGGTGGTCAAATTGCAACTAAAACCTGATTTATTTTTTTTGACATACAATGATAGATCTTCCCAAAAAATCTTTGAATATTCACAATCATAAAAAAGATGAATCAACGTCTCTGGGTAATGTAAACAGAATGAACAGTTGCCATCCGTCTGTGTAAATTTAGTTAATGTTTGATTACTAACATAAATGTTATGTATAATTTTTAAATGTATTTCCTTGTATTTGTTACCTACGCAAAAACAAAAAGGAAGCATCCAAGCTTTTTTCCACACAATATCATCGAAATATACATTCCAAAAAAAAATTTTCCTCTAGGTTTTAAGGCTATATTTTTGAAAAATATTAATCTAATAACTTTGTTTGTAAATTTTTTTACTACAAAAGTCTACCACATTTAAGTAAAGTGCAGGATCATTTGCGCCAATCAGTATGTGGTGGGGGGGGGGGGGGGGGGGCATCGTCAGACATCGTAAATGTTTACAAGACACTTTTTTAGTAGCTAAAATAGATTTTTGTATTTAAAAGTAAAGTCAAATTTGACAACTTCCAGTAAAATTGGTGTTTTAGCCTAAAAGTAAAGACACATAATTTTTATAGTTTGACCTAAAATTACCTCTGATTAACTAATCAGAGTTAAGGCTGATTTATACTTCTGCGTCAAACGCCGGCATATGCTACGGCGCTGACGCATAGCCCTTCGCCGTGGCCGTTGGCGTCACTGACGTGCACCTCTCAAAAAATGTAACTACACGTCGCAACAACGCATAGCGCAAGCTCTGTGATTGGTCAGCTTGGTAGCGCTGACGAGTCTGGGCGGGACCGAGAGCCGTGCGAATGGCGCGAACGATTGTTTACAAGTGTGGAGTCCCGTGAAGGAGCTCCGGATGGAAAGTTTTGTTTTGTGTTTACCTCATAGTTAAAGTTGTTGCACGTCCGCCGGTTCCTGCCGTAAAATGAGCGAGTTTGAGCCACTTGTACAACCAGGAAGTGCTCCGGAAAAGCAAAATAGCAGCGAAGAAACTCGACACAGAGGAACATTTACACCTCACTGCCAACTAGCGTTTCAGAAGTGTTAATGCAGACCAACAGAGACAGCGCGCAGAGGTATAAATGCACAGCTACGCGCGTTGCCTGCGCCGTGAGTTACGCCGGTCACCTGACGCAGAAGTATAAATCAGGCTTTAAGCCTCAAAACACTGAAAACGCAAATTCATTCATAATTTTTTTTTTTTTTGTCGGCTTAGTCCCTTTATTAATCCAGGGTCACCACAGCGGAATGAACCGCCAACTTATCCAGCACATTTTTTATGCAGCGGATGCCCTTCCAGGCGCAACTCATCTCTGGGAAACATCCACACACACTCATTCACACACATACACTATGGACAATTTAGCCTACCCAATTCACCTGTACCGCATGTGTCTGGACTGTGGGGGAAACCAGAGCACCTGGAGGAAACCCACGCAAACGCAGGGAGAACATGCAAACTCCACACAGAAACAGCAAATGAGCCGAGACGCGAACCAGCAACAGCTTGCTGTGAGGCGACAGCACTACCTACTGCACCACAGCATCGCCATTATTATAATTATTAATATTATTATTATTATTCATTGTTGGGCGATTATGTTAAATATTATTTACATACGGTTACATATTAATAATTATTCTATACTCTAAATTCCAATAA
The DNA here is from genome assembly GCF_052040795.2 of Danio rerio. NCBI lineage: Eukaryota > Metazoa > Chordata > Actinopteri > Cypriniformes > Danionidae > Danio > Danio rerio. Next base: position 4,621,077 of record NC_141023.1, read on the forward strand.
ATGTATGTGTTAGTAAAAAAAAAAATTCCTGCAAATTACTAATAACACTTATTCAAACTGACAACTAATTAAAACAAAATGCTCTAAATTAATAGGCATTTATTTATTTAAATTGGGGAAAAGTGGTGTTGGATCTATAAAATCATAAACTGTTTGTTTTTTCTGTTTCAAGATGTTTTCCCTGTTTATTCAGATTATTGTTCGACCCCCAAATGAAGTCATGATCATTATTGAACATACGCTGATCACATGACTGTCTCTGTGAGTGAGTGAGAGAGAGATAGAGAGTAAGAGTGTGCAAGCAAGTGAGCAAGCGTGTGTGTGTGTGTGAGAGAGTGTGTGTGAAAGAGAAAGTGAGTGAATGCGTGCGTGTATTTGGGGAGTCAACACAGCAGTTCCTGTTCTGAGTTAAAAATAAATGAGTGACTTAAATTCCTCTCTCTCTCTCTCTCTCTCTCTCTCTCTCTTCTTCTCTCTCTCTCTCTCTCTCTCTTCCTCTCTGGTGTGAAGACGGTCCAGCAGTTTGTTACTCAATCCCAAAGTTTTGACCCCAGACATTTTAACATTTTGCACTTTTTGATGTTGAGGTGTTGAGATCTACATCAGGGGTGCAAGGTATGGATCATGGTTCTAGTGTCACGGTTTTGGTACAGTTTTTATGCTTAAAGAAGCAATGCCTACAGAACAATTAAAAAAATAATGAACATATTTATAGGCTAACAAACACCTGCCAATGCAACAGCTTCACACATATGACTGTATATTTGAATGCTCTTGCATTAATTAAATAAAAGTAGGGCATTTTGAAAACTGAATGTTCAAATAAATTGCTTAAGAAAATAAAGTTGAGCACTTTTAAAGTATTGATCACTTCTGTTTACATCAGGGGTGTCTAAACGGTGTCTTGCTGATTTTAGCTCCAACTTGTTTCAACACCTGTGAGGATGTTTCTAGACTGCCTAGTAAGAGCTTGATTAGCTAGCCTAGGTGTGTCTGATTGGGGTTGAAACTAAACTTTGCTGGACACCGGCCCTTCAGAACTGAGTCTGGACACCCCTGGTTTACATCATGCTTGCTTTACTCAGGCAAAAACGCTTTTTTATTTATGATTTTCATGTGATTTTATTGGGATTCCAAAGAGCTCAGTTTTACTCAGCACCATTGTAGTGAATGAAACTTAAGCAAAGAGAGCGATCGACTCTTCTTTCTTAATTCAGCGGGAACAGTCAGTCGAGAAGAAAACTGTTCTTAGCAGACAGCGGTTAAACAGAGTGAGGAAGAACCAATGCAATCTCACGGCAATTCGTAACTTTTTGATTTAGTGGCTAATTCGTATCAATTCATTCATTCATTCATTTTCTTGTCGGATTAGTCCGTTTATTAATCCGGGGTCGCCACAGCGGAATGAACCGCCAACTTATCCAGCAAGATTTTACGCAGCGGATGCCCTTCCAGCGGCAACCCATCTCTGGGAAACATCCACACACACACACACACACACACACACACTCAGAGACTATGGGCAATTTAGCCTACCCAATTCACCTGTACCGCATGTCTTTGGACTGTGGGGGAAACCCGGAGGAAACCCACGCAATGCAGGGAGAACATGCAAACTCCACACAGAAACGCCAACTGAGCCAAGGCTCAAACCAGCGACGTTCTTGCTGTGAGGCAACAGCACTACCTACTGCGCCACTGCTTCGCTCGTATGAATTCATACAATCTAATTCATACAATTTAGTACGATTTGCTCATCACCCAATGATGGGTGGGGTTGGGTGCCACGCCTCCTTTTTAAAAAAAGTACTGAACTCGTACGAATTTGTACGAATTAGCCACTAAACTGACAAAAATGTAAAATACTTACGTTTCCTCGTGAGATCAGGCTGGAAGAACATCCAGGAGCGGAACTGAAGTAACAGACATGTTGTATGTCTGTATCCGTATGGAACACTTCTGGGTCTGGACACGGACCTCGATCCACCTGTTAGTGACCACTGACCGAGGCTATCTTTGCGACAAAAAAAAAAAAAATTCGTTATGTTTTTGTGTCTGTCTGAAATAGGGGTGTCAGATCGAAATCGATCGAAATTTATGCTCAATTTCGATTATCGAATCAAAAAATAGAATCGTCGATGCTGCCACGCCCCCATGTCACGTCAGCTTGGCTTGCCAAGCGGGAAAAAACAGGCTTGTTGAAGTGCTTGTTAAACTGCAGAAGCAGGAGACCCTTCAACAGAACTTAAACCCTCTCCTTACAGTCGCCGGTGTGTAAGCATTTTATATTTCCAGTGAGTTATGTTGACAACGTTCGTGTTGTCGACAAAAAACAGTTTTGCAAGCTCTGCTATGTACGTATTACGTACGGTTCGTCCGATAGACAACACCGGCATCTCGATCCTCCGCCCGCCCCCGTTGCAAATCCGCTCGCGAAAAGTACACACTCAGGCCCTGTTTACACTGTCTTTGTTTATAAATGGCATTTTAGAACGACAACGATTTGACATCCACAGTGGCGTGTAGCATTTCTGAGCAGCCCTCCTTCCTCTCTACCTCTGAAAATGCACATCACGTGACCACACAGACACAGACGCACACACAGCCATGCGCTCGAGACAGCAGGTCCAGGCAGTCAGAGGACTGCTTCAATCTTTCACTCACTTGTACTTAGTCATTTTAGCGAACACCTTAGATACTGTTGGCTGGTTCCTGTTGGTTGTGCGTCTTTTTAACCGACGCCATTATAACGACACAGATCACTGCCTATTCACGAGTCCCGCAGAAAAAGTGATTGACAGGTGGTATTTATGTGTGTATCTTGCCTTTATTCATTTACTGTAGGATTTGTTTATGGGTAAAACAAAGACCATGCAGGTCAGGTAGTTTAAACGGTAGGCTACAAATAATTAATTGGTCATTAATTAATTAATTATTCATAATCGAAAATCGAATCGAATCATGCCTTTAAAATCGAAAATGTAATCGAATCAAGGATTTGGAGGATCGTGACACCCTTACTCTGAAACTATATCGAGTGTCTGTTGAACACAAATGGCAGTGCGCTGTGATTTGGCCACACCTGCCCATTTGGGCTTTATCTCCTTCACTTGCCATGCTGAAACCAAAGCTGAAACTCCACACAAACAGATTTACATACTAGTAGGTGATTGGAAAGGTCTTCGCCAGTGCAATGTATGTGAAAGGTAATTGAAAGCATACAAAGGCGGAACTGCTTTGTTGCAGTTGTTTTATTAACAAATCATTATTAATAATGCATTATTTCAATTCTGAACCACGGATCACAGGGTGCACTGAACCATGGGAGGACAACAGGACGATACGTTTTTTTTTTTTTTTTTTAACAAAGAACCGTTGCATCCCTTCTTGCAGTGGTAGCTGGATTAAAATACTCCTTTTACCCACATTATAAATAGGTAACTATGCAACAAACAAAACATTATTTACTTTATCAATAAATTTATTTATTGTTACTTTCAAGTTCAAAGCAAACTTGCACGCCAAAGCATTTTATTATTATTACTATTGTTTGGGGTTTTCATCTTTAATGGATAGGACAGTATAGAGTATTGGCAGGAAAGCATGGGGAGAAGAGAGCGGGGAACGATCGGCTTAGGACCACGGGACGGAAATCGAACTCTGGTCTCCGTGAGCACTGAAGTGCATGTGTCGACGCACTAACCACTACACCACTGGCGCCCACGCATGCCAAAGCATTTTAGATATAAAAAAGTCTATTTATTATAGCCTAGTGACATCATCACATTAATAAAAATCAGCAAATGAGAAATAAATTACGGAAAAGGGAATATAAACAGACAACATATGTAAAAATTATAGTAATTACAAGAATAAAATGTTTAGATTATTTAAATAAGGCAAATGCATTGATTAACCATTACCAATGGTGTGCATATATTTTTGCAGCTAATTTAGATCAGTCATTTCATCCTCTCAGAGTATTTAGTAAAGTTTGGAGTCATTAAAAATGTTAATTATTTGATGTTTCTCTTGCTCTGGCAACTGTGCGTGTGCAGTCAGCAGCAAAGCCAAGTGAAGGTAGGCCTAAATAAAAGGTAATGCAAAAACTCATACAATTAACAAACAACATATTTAGAAAGCAAAAGCCGAATCCTGGATATTAGTAAATTTAGAAACCTGGCCAGACAAATTTAAGTGCCAAAAAGGCATGACTTGGGTTTGCAGAGAGAGAACGAGAACGTTTTCCACTCCTAAATCAATCGAGGATGTTTGGTTATATTAGGCAGATACAACATATTGTAAAAGAATGATAATAATAGTAAAAAAAAAAAGGTGTCACTAAATATACAGATGTTACTACTTCAATGTGTTCCTTGTGCCGCCATTCATACCGCGGCGACGGCGGTACTTGATGCGCCAGCAGCATTTGACCGCTGGGTGGCACTTTAACCACAGATATTCAGCTTTGCCTTTTCACAATGCTAAACAGACTGTTCTGTAGGCGTAGCTTACTGTGTGTGATGTGATGTGTTCAATTAAAATATAATTTTAATTTAGTTTTTCTGGTAATAGACATGCTCTTACACTATACTATGCTGTAGAAAAGATACATGGTGAGAAGTCAAAAAGCAAATATAAGAATTAAGTTATTAGCCTTCAGTGCCCGATTAAATTGCGTTGGGGTGAAAATAATGTTTTGATTTCTTTGACTATCATGGCAATGTTATTATCTCAAATCTTAAACGTGCGCATATGAAAAACAGCTAAATAATATAGATTATCCTGCCGGTAGAGCACATCACCTCACAGTTGTGAACTTGCGATCACCTCAACTTACATTTAAAATTTGTTTACCTGGTTTATTGTAAACTTTTTAAGCGCAAAGAGGATTCGTTTTGGAAAATAGAATTGAAGAAATGAAAGACAACTAAAGTGAAAGCACAAACATTCAGTACAAATAAGTAGTCTTAAATGAATAAATAAATAAATAAATAAATAAATAAATAAATAAATAAATAAAGCAGTCTTTTAGTCTAAATATAGAGAGATGTAGTGTTTGCTATTTTGATAGGACTAAGACAAGACATTTTCATTTATGTTTTTAATTTACGTTTTTATTTACATTTTCGTTGTTGATTATATTTTACTATCTCATTTTATGTTTCAATTATAGTACATAATAATAAACGAATAATGAAAATAAACGAACTACTAACATACCCCGGCGGTGCGGCCAAGCAAAGTCTATGTGTGGGAAGCACTGTATAATCTTTTGAAGAGAGAAGCATCTCCCATGACTATGGTAGCCTCAGGAGTAAATGAAGATTTAGATTTTTCTATTTTTTGTATAATTAGTTTTTTGTAATTATCAGAATTATTAATAATATTTAGCATGTATACTTTACCATAAACAGCAGGGGTGTCAAACGCATTTTAGCTCAGGGGCCACATGAAGGAAATCTATTCCCAAGTGGGCCAGACTGGTAAAATCATGGTATACATATATATATATATATATATATATATATATATATATATATATATATATATATATATATATATATATATATATACATACACACAAAACAACAACTTCAGATTGTTTTTTTTATTTGATCAACATAAAACATTAAACTGGAGCTTGAGGACAACACACTCTCATGGCAAGTCGTAACTTTTTAAATTAGTGGTTAATTCATATAAATACGATCTCATTCGTACAATTTAGTATGATTTGCTCATCCAACAATGACGTTAGAGTGCCACGCCTCCTTTTATATATATATATATATATATATATCGTACATTTTCGTAAGACTGAACTTGTACGAGTTAGCCACTAAACTTAACGTAAAATAGTAACGTTTCCTTTAGAACACCTCACTGTGGAATGGCAGGGCATAGATGTGGTCTTTCTCTTCGAGAACGATGTCACAATGACGCTGACTCGGGCATCTGGATCAGATGAAATGAACCAACCCGGGCTCATTGTGGAAACGTAGCCCCGCGGACGTTTCTGCGGACCGCGATTTACGTCCCGGGAGGTACGTATTCGAGCGGTTTTTGTTTTCGCGGATCCACGAGAGGCCGATGTGCGCGCTTTTTCGCGTCTCGGGCGCCTCTCGGGAGCGCACGCCGTTCGCACCCACGCCGTTCTCACACGAAAAGCCGCCGGATCGGCCGCCCTCCTCTACCTCCTCCTCCTTCCCTAAACCCGAGCGACGGTTCGCAAAAGCCGTCCAGAAAAAAAAAAAAAAAAGCAAAAGCCCTCGTCTTCGATTTCGACCGCGTTTTCGGATCCTGCCGCGTTCTCGCCCTTATTTTTCGGATTCCGTTTTTCGTCTTACCTGATTTCCGGAACCTGCTGTTCCCCGGACTCGATCCCGTTCCCCGGACTCGGAGGCGAGCCGTCGGCCGGCTAGCGCGAAGAGAAGGGGCGAAGCGGCACCACACCGCCCCGCAGCGTTCGCTCGAAAAAAAACAAACGCGGCCTTTACGTACCTCCGGCCACGTAAATCGCGGTCTCCAGAAACGTCCGCGGGGCTACGTTTCCAGAATGAGCTTGGGTTGAAATGAACAGTTTGCAACAGCTTGCGCCATCCAATGGACACAATTGGAACAGCAGTTTATTTTATTGAAAAATTGCATCTCATTTTTATACTTTACAGAATCATTTCGCAGACTGGATTAAACCCGTTTGCGGGCCTGATCCGGCCCGCGGGCTGTATGTTCAGAGGAGAATGGCCAGACTGGTTCCAGCTGATAGAAAGGCAACAGTAACTTAAAGAAGCACTCACTACAACAGAGGTCTGCAGAAGAGCATCTCTGAACACACAACACGTCCAACCTTGAGGCGGATGGGCTACAGCAGCAGAAGACAACACTGGGTGCCGCTCCTGTCAGCTAAGAACAGGAAACTGAGGCTACAATTCACACAGACTCACCAAAACTGGACAATAGAAGATTGGAGAAACGTTGCCTGCTCTGAAGAGTCTCTATTTCTGCTGCCACATTCGGATGGTCGGTTAAGAATTTGGCTTCAACAACATGAAAGCATGGATCCATCCTGCCTTGTACCAGTGGTTCAGGCTGGTGGTGGTGGTGTAATGGTGTGGGGGATATTTTCTTGGCACACTTTGGGTCCATTAGTACCAATTGAGCATCGTGTCAACGCCACAGCCTACCTGAGTATTGTTGCTGACCATGTCCATCCCTTAATGACCACAGTGTACTCATCTTCTGATGGCTTCTTCCAGCAGGATAACACACATGTCATAAAGCGCCAATCATCTCAGACTGATTTCTTGAACATGACAATGAGTGTACTCAAATGGCCTCCACAGCCACCAGAGCTCAATCCAATTGAGCGCCTTTGGGATGTGGTGAATCGGGAAATTGGCATCATGGATGTGCAGCCGACAAATCTGCAGCAACTGTGTGATGCTATCATGTCAATATGGAGCAAAATATCTAAGGAATATTTCCAGGACCTTGATGAATCTCTGCCACGAAGGATTAAGGCAGTTCTGTGGGCAGAAGAGGTAACACCTGGAACTAGTAAGGTGTACCTAATAAAGTGTATGTGATTTGTAGCATTTGACTGGTCAGAAGATCTGATGAGTATCTGAAGTATGAGGTGATGTCAAAAATATCTTTGATCCATTCAGGTGTAAGTGGCAAACTGGATGTTTACATCTTCTTTTTATTTATTTTATTTTTTTATTGTGTTTTTGACAAAAGGTACAGTACATTAAAGGTATTCAATTACAAAGGTATTTTTGTTTTTTTTTGTTTTTTTTTAACCATACATGAATTTGAAAAAGAGACAAATTAACATAATACATTTTTTTATGAAAAGGAAATGCATTAAATAAAAAAAATATTAATAATAATAAAAATGAAAATAAAATAAAAATAAATTTACAAAAAAAATAAATTAATTAATAAATTAAAAATTAAATAAATAAAAAAATTAATAAATAAAATAAATAAAAAAGGGTGGGTGGGGTTGGGAATTTATGGTTGGAGGAGTACATTAGTCTCAATATGAATTATTAAAAGGTCCCATGTTTTGAAAAATGTTTTGGTTGATCCTCTGAGAAAATATTACATTTTTTCCGTTTGAATGTTTACATCTTCTAAATGTCTGTTTTGGAGCACACTAGCTTTTAGATATCCTTAAGATTAGCATACGGATACTAACATCTAAACTTTCCGAAATAAGCAATACATTTAAAGTAAATTAAAGTCTGGCTATGTTGATATCTGATGTGTGACTCTAAACTACAAGCGTTTCAGGCACTTTCTGTGTTCGTACCTCTGCTGAGTGTTTCCTTCAGGCCTCCGGCTCTCTGTTTTTCCACCCGCTGCTCTCTCCACATCACTCCATCATCTCTGTCCTCACGAAAACACCCACCGTTTGCCTTACTTCTGCTTTAAACGTCAGTCTTAAGTCCTCATGCGAGCATCTGTTGACAACATCAGCCTGAAACATCCTCTGATGACAACCTGAGAGAGAAGAGAGGAGAGATAAAACCAATGAAAACAATGAGAGGTGAGGTGCAGTAAAGCGGCCTTTTCATGCTTGTTTTCTCTATTAATGCAGCAAACATCACACAGCTGGGTATATTTATCTTGCCCTGCACAAAGCACACAGCGGACAGGGCCGTGCGTGTGAAAGAGACTTTAAAGCATCCATAATATTTTTATTAAAACATAAGTCAATAAACAGCAGACTGCAGCTCCTCTCTGGAATGGAGCAGATTTTTATGAATGACTGCATTCATCGGTGGCCACGCCCATATGCGGATAGAACGCCGCCTCTAGTCCTAAACCACGCCCAACTTTGAGCTCTCTCGCGCTGATAGGCGGAGTAGGCGTGGCCGCGCATACATTAAGAGTACAGCGGTTTAAAAGCGGAGTACAGCACGAGAGCGAGCGCTAGAAACTCAAGCACAGCTGATATCACACACGCGCATACGTGCTGGAGTAAACACGCTATCTGGATTACTCAAGGGTGTTTTGGTTTCAAATATCAGTCTTTTTCGTGGACACTAAGTGGTTTACATGAAGATGAAGGATTTTATGTGTCTGCTGGTTTTAGTTGGGATCTTCTGCACGTCGGTAAGTGAAGAGACAGTCATGTAAACAATCTGCGTGTATATGAACAGCTCACTTCATTATTATTCAACGCAAACAGGAACAGATCTGTCATGTAGGCCTTCATACACATATAGAAATAGATGAATGTGACACGTTCTGTATTCTAGCTGAACTGAATATTAAAACACTTAAAATGTTATACAAAGAAGAAATATGCATATAGAGATTTTAAAAAATGACTGGTCGTCTTAATTAATAATTTAGTTTTTGAATAAATGCAATAATATACACGTTACAATACAGTAAATGCATGTAATTTCTTATTTATGTGTGTGTGATTTACTTTACAACTAGATATTACTTTAATATGAAAATAGACGTGCATATTACTTAAATATAAATACAAGTGTTGTTTAAAACATTGGTTTTAGGACAGCTCTGATGAAAGATTACGATTCACTTCAAATGTTGACAACTGTGTACTTGTATTCCTAATGTCGTGGGGACCACGTCTCCACAAATATAGCATTACCGGTATATTTTGACCTTCTGGGGACATTTTTGAAGTGCTTTATAAATGTAGAAATGAAATGCAGATTGTTTTCTGTGAGAGGGTTGGCTTTTAGGGGGACAGAATATGCAGTCTGTACACTGTAAAAAAAAACGTCCAGATTTTCACAACATGTTACTGTAATTTTGTACAGTAAAATACATTTGTATCACTTTACTGGATTTAACTGTAAAAATTCACAGTAATGTGTTGTATTCGTAATTTTATTGCGAAATTAAGCCAGGTAGCATGATTACAGCTAATTACTGTAAAAAGGGCTACATCTTTTGCATGTTAGTTATAGTAATTCAAACTCTTTATTTCATTCAACATATACATTAATAAAAAATGAACTTTTATGCTTGGATTGGCACTTTTTTGATATTTAGAAAAAAACTATTTGGTTACATCCTTAAAAATAACTTGAAAGAAAATCATCCTGTTTTGAAACGACATGAATGCCATAATACATTTTCATTTCTGGAAGCACTTCACCTTTATTAATTTCATAAGGTTAACATGGAAATTTGTAATCATTTTATATGAACATAACATGCTTAGGCAAAAACGTAACTAACTAGAAACAAAAGTAATTGATTCATAAAACCAAACATTGTTAAACACCCAAAATGATTTCAAAGTCAGGGTAAATGTCAGAATAAATAGCTGAGGAAAGCCTGCTTCACAGTACAATATAATTAATTGTACAAGGTAATACTGTGAAATCATAGTAAAGGACTTTACTATCTACTGTGACGTTAAACGCTATAATTTCACAGTAATTTAATGAAAGAAAATCAAAGTAAATTACTGTGAACTACAACACAATAATTTACTGTGAATTTACATACCGTATTTTACTGTGAAAGTAATGTAATTATTACTCTTAGTATCATTACTGTGAATTTAAAGTCAAACTTTTTACAGTCTATCATTACAGCTATGGAGAGAGACCATAAAGATAGAAATGTGTGTAAAAACAATCTGTTAATGAACAGTTTTCGTAATTTTTTTTTTTTGTGTATTTTCGGTTTATTTATAGTTGTGAATTGCATTGTGGGATGTTGATCTCTGCTCTGTCCACTTTTAAAGTTGAAAATTCAACTGTACAGTTCAACAAAGTGACTTTTAGTGACATTTTATTCATTTGAAATAATAATATAATGTATAAGAAATAATATATAGAGAAAGAAGTCTGTAAAATAACAGAAAATGTGCTGGCAGTTTATTACAAGGTGTTTGTAGCGTAATATACAACATCAACACACACTGAAAAAAATATTCAAAGATGATTCCTTAAATTAACTTAATTTAAGTTAAGTGTTTGTAAACAATTTGTTTATGTTGAATTTAAACAAACAAATAAAGTTGAACATAACTAAATTTTACTTGTTTGTTTAAATTCAACACAAATAAATTGTTTGCAACAATTTTGCAGACATTTTTTTTCCAGTGCAGACAATATAACACTGCAAACTATTACACGTGCAGAGAAGTCATTTCCCGCCTGAACTTTAAGGTTAAAAGCTGTTAGAAGAAAGATCAAGCTCCCATAATAGAATTGAGAAGCAGAAATACATTAGGAAAAATAAAAACATCAATCACAAAATATGGGAAATTGCTAATTTATAGATATTTGTACAGTGTACATATTTCAATTTCTCCATTATGAACTGTTTGAGTATAACAATTTGCCAAAAATCGCAACTTGGCATGAATTACAACTACAAACACTCTTGCTTTTATTCTTCGTTACTTTATTTTTTTTACATTTACATAAAGAAATATTTTTCACAAATAAAGCAAAAACAAAGCAAAGCTATTAGGATTAAACAGCACTTATAATTAATTAACAATTAATTAATAATATGGGATGGATTTGTGTACTTATTTCCTCTCAAACGTATAAATCGAGCAGAATTAATGTTTTTCTCTTGTTTTTGGTTAGTTAAGATAGCTTAAAATTGTCATTTCATTTAAAGGTGACCCATCAGTCCTCCTTTTACAAGATATAAAATAAGTTTGATGTCCCTAGAGTGCAAGTGTGTAGTTTCAGCCCAAAATAGCACACAGTGTTTTATAACTCTCTGAAACTGACCCTTTTAGGCTTTGATCCTAATTGTAGTGTTTTGGTGACTGTCGCTTTAAATGCAAATGAGATCGCGCTCTTTTCAGAAGAAGGCGGAGCTACACATGCCTGGGTGTCAGCATTGGCAGATTCAAAAATTAGACTAATGTCCTTTGCTAATAAGGGAGACATGCTGCCCCGCGGCTTTGCTTCTATGATTGACATTCTCTCTTTGTACGCATCATCAAAGTGTTTCTGCAGACTGTTTATATCAAGTCTGATTATGAACAATACAATTAATACACTTTTAGCATCAGAAGCTGCTGATATTTACAGACTGCTAAAAGTGATTTTTACATTATATGTCTCCTTTAAATCATCGTTATTTTGGGGGGAATAGTATAATTGAGATTTATAAATAGTTAACTTTTTTAGTTTATTGTTTTAGGCGAGGCAGTGGCGCAGTAGGTAGTGCTGTTGCCTCACAGCAAGAAGGTCCCTGGGTCGCTGGTTCGTGTCTTGGCTCAGTTGGCGTTTCTTTGTGGAGTTTGCATGTTCTCCATGCCTTCGCGTGGGTTTCCTCCGGGTGCTCCGGTTTCCCCCACAGTCCAAAGACATGCGCTACAGGTGAATTGAGTAGGCTAAATTGTCTGTGGTGTATGGGTGTGTGTGTGGATGTTTCCCAGAGATGGGTTGAGGCTGGAAGGGCATCCGCAGCGTAAAAACTTGCTGGATAAGTTTGCAGTTCATTCCGCTGTGGCGACCCCGGGTTAATAAAGGGACTAAGCCGACAAGAAAATGAATGAATGAATAAATTAGTTTATTGTTTTGGCCTTGCTCCAACCTAAAGGTAATTTTAGGCTCCCTTTACCTTATGTTTATTTGATCTGCTGTAATAAAATCAGTTTTATTTTTTGCATTAAACCAGCAGTGGTTATTGAGTGAACCGTCGGTGGTGGATTTGATTCAAGTATTTTTTTTTTTCTTGGTTTGTATTTTGTTATTTTACTCATTTGTTGTTGATTCTGCCCATCCTCCTAGTCCAGGGGAGGACGTAACCGAATTTAGGGGCTCATCCATCAAAGTTTTTCTCACACTATTGCAAAGTTTATGATGCTGCTTGTTTATTTGTGTTTTCGAATATCGATATGAGTAGATTAGATTCAACTTTATTGTCATTACACATGTACAAGACAACGAAATGCAGTTTAGGTCTAACCAGTAGAGCAATAGCAGCAAGTGCGGGATGCAGGTATAAAGCCTGGTTCACACTACAGGATTTTAAACATCAGCAGATCGCTGTGCTGTTCACACTACATGACTTGACTTTGTGTCTTTTGATCTCTGTGGTGTTCACACTACGCAACACTCCGTGAATGATCCACAAGAGGGGGGGTCACACACTACATGATCTGACAACAACTCATTCAAGCTACCAAACCACAGCCAATGAAAATTTGAGGGAGGAGTCGTCAGAAAAAGCTGAACACTATTGGCTGCTTGTGTGCTGATGACATCACTGACAGCGTTTCAAGCTTTGGAGAAAGCATTTAAAAACATCGTCAATTCAGCTGATTTATCAGCGGATTAATCACTCATCTGCAGGTTCCAGTGGATAGATACACAGAGTTTTTAATTTTTGTAATTTTATAACTCTTTGAAATAAAACTAACAAATAACACTCTGCCGTTTTCTAACTATCAGTGTATTTCTTTCTGACATTGTTATTTTTTTTATTACAAAACAGTAAAGAACTGAGCATTTCTGCCTTAAATTACCATATTGGTGAAAATGACTGCATGCATGTCTGATACTTTTCACTGTGACTTTAAATATGTGTGCATTTTCTTGTCTGGCAACTTCCTGCTAACATAAACAAAACTTTCTGATGGCAAAAACATCAATTTACTTCAGATATCTTTCAAAACAGCATATTCTGTGCAGTGAAATAGCTCCAGTTTAAAAGTGAAAATGAAAGCCAAGACCTTTAAGTGTTTTAGTATCTTAACTACATATTTATAGGCTGTATTACCAAAAAAATATTATATTTTTAGGGTAATGGTGTCATTAAATATGATGCCAGACATTCAAAGCTTAATTTTAATATCTCAATAATAGCTTTGAATGTAAATATGTTGGGACAGTATGGCGTTTTATATGAGAACGGTCAGAATGAGCAGTATGGTAATTCTAATAGTTACAGAATTCTAGTTCCACTGTTAATATATCCTACTCTCATGTCTGTGTTAGCGCAGAATGAAGCGAGTGCACTGATGCCCATTCTGACCAATCACAGATGCTTCTGCTGAGCTCCTGAACACACAGCCATTCAGCTCATGCTGATATGCTCTCTCATTGGCTGCAGCCCAGGGCCGGAGTGGGACTCTTTTTCAGCCCTGGAGTTTCAAGCTTTAGACCGGCCCACCTCAGTTCACCACTGACTATATTAAAATAAGGTCATTTTCAATTCAGTTTCTAATGACACTATCACGTCTTTTTTTGAGAAAACAGCTGCTTTAGAACTTCAAATGTTCAACAACCCTTACAGTATTATATGTCTTAACAATAAAAATGAAAAAAAAAAATATATCCCTCATACGAGGTTCGAACCCGGGATGGTGGCATCATAATCTAGCATGCTAACCACTGTACCACAACAGCTCATGAGGATAAATTACATAAAAAGAGCAGAGCTGCGGTAAAATAATGAATAAGAAGGCTGTGGTCAAGTTAATAAATTAATTATTTTTAAAAAGTGTGACTGCTGAGAGCAACAGATTCTGGAGCTAGGGACACCGGCCCTCGCGGCCAAAAAACAGACCGGCCCACCGGGAATTCTCCCGGTCCTCCCGATTAGCCAATCCAGGCCTGCTGCAGCCCGTCACTACATCTGACCACACGTGGGGTTGAGTCGGCCGACTGCTCTGGAATATTTAGCATGCTGAATGTTGGATTTCCGTCTGCGAGGTGTCGGCGACGCGTCAGCGAGCCTCGTTGATTCATTGTTCAGTAGTTCACACATAAAGAGCACCGAGCGCCGTGCACCCGCAGATTTCTTCCCGATCACAGCCCGATCTGTCGGCGAGCTCGTTAACTTCCAAATCGTGCTCAAATCAGGCTTAAAGGGTCACGAAACACCAAAACACATTTTTTGAGCTGTTGACAGTCGTATATGTGTCCCACACTGCTATAAACACTATTAGGACACCTATATTTCACTAAAAAGTGTAAATTGGTTGTTTTTGCGTTATTTTAAGCAAATTCGTACTTCCTGTTTGAAACGAGTTTTTGAAGCTGCATCACGGTCATGAGATAATAGCGTGTATTCCAGCGTGCAGACTGGGCGTCTGTGCCTGAGTGAGTCTTATTACGTCTTACAGTGTGTTGCATTAATGCATGAGTAAGGCTTGGTTCAAACCAATCAGCGCACTCTATTGTGCAACTTCATTAATATTCATTACTATCACCGTGTTTTCAGGACAGAGACGCCACGTTGTGTTGGCAAAACAAGCGTGAAGTGTTGCTTTTATAGTTTGCTGCCATTAAGTTTCGTTTTCATTTTCTCTCTGTGAGAGCTCAGACTCACGTGTGGATTAACAGTGTACGCGACGCTCGACAACAATAACTTACGTGTCTAAGGAGGATTATTGTTTACCTGAGAGCTGTTCTCATCTGCAAACGCTGGGATCTGGAATCGTTTGTAGTATTCTCTTCATAATGACGCGGCTCTAGTTGCTGGTGATTGTCCTGTCTCTACAGATTTGGTAAGTGAGCGACCAGTGCTCTTTGTTTATTCAGTTTGTTCGTATCTAACTAACTATTGCACAGAGTGTAAACACGTTAGCACCACAACCAAACTTTAATCTCGTGTAGGGTTTTTACCGCATTTAGTGACCGGAATAACACGCGCGGCTTTCTGACACTACCTGCCGTGTGCATCTAAGTTTCTGTTAAATGCAGAGGGTTTTTTTCTCTCATTCGCCGTGCGGTATCAAACATTGCATGAAAAATACACACTTAGAGCAGCTCCTCGAATCAAATATCTCGTGTGTCGAGAGGGGCATGACTGAATTCCCTGAATGAAAGAGCCAAACTGCAGTTAAAGTCCACCATTTAATAATTTGGCAAATAATTCGACTACAGATGTCCATGTAGGTTAAACACCATCACATTCTCCTGTATGTATGTGTGTGTGTGTGTGTGTGTGTGTGTGTGTGTGTGTATTTTGACTCTGAAACTCGCGCGTGCCCAAATCGACACTCCCACACCCTCCCACTTTAGTTCCTCCGACACTCCCCCCTAAACAGAGCTGGACACGCCCACTTTTCTGACTTTTTCCAAAGAAGAGGTGTGAAAACATCCTGCTGAAACGAGGGGGTTTCATGGCCCTTTAAAATCCTCTAGTGTAAACTAGGCAGTTCTGTATGATCTGGCAGTTCTTCAGTCTTTATGCTGGTTTGGATCTGAATGACTGAAGCTGAAGTGTGTCCCTAAGACAGGATTGAATGTTTTAGGATGACTTTGATGAAGAATTTGATCCACTTCATATGTTGACGACTGTATATGAAGAGTTCAGATGCAAAAACCTCTTGGTGGCATCTGAGACTTGCATACACTGCTGAAATCTGTTTTATTTTCAATTTTAGTTGAGTTGCTTTTAGCCTTAGTTGATTTTAGTTGAGTTTTTTAGGAATTATTCTTTGAAAGGAACTCAATATCACTGGTAATCAATCTCATTTTTTTTGTACATTTACATTGTCATTTAGCAGACACTTTTATCCAAGGCGACTTACATATGGGGACAAGGAAGCAATTTACACAACTATAAGAGCAACAATGAATAAGTGCTGTAGGCAAGTTTCAGGTGTGTAAAGTGTAAGAAGCAAAACATTAGTAATTGTTTTTTATTTTTTGTAATAAAGTTAGTGGTATATCCAGAGAGGCAATTGCAGATTAGGAAGTGTAGTGGAGACTAAATAGTTGAGTTTTTAGTCGTTTCTTGAAAATAGCGAGTGACTCTGCTGTTCTGATGCAGTTAGGGAGTTCATTCCACCAACTGGGCAGATTGAACACGAGCGTTCGGAAAAGTGATTTCTTCCCTCTTTGGGATGGAACCACGAGGCGACGTTCATTCACAGAACGCAAGTTTCTGGAGGGCACATAGATCTGCAGAAGTGAGAGCAGATAAGAAGGAGCAAAGCCAGAAGTTGCTTTGTAAGCAAACATCAGAGCTTTGAATTTGATGCGAGCAGCAACTGGCAGCCAGTGCCAGGCACGTGCACACATAGGGCTCAACCTGTGCACTGCACATGCCCTTTTTAGTCTTGGATAGAAAGTGCCCTTCCAAAATGATCAAAAGTGCCCCCGCGACGCGACACACCCTCGGTCCCGCCCTTCAGTAGGCGCCCGACAACACCGCTCTTGAGTACGCGCGCAACAACACAGCTGATCAGAACGCGCGCGACAACACCGCTCTTTAGTATGCGCGCGCTCTTTAGTACACGCGCCAACCATCCCCCCCACCCCCGCTCTTCAAAAATTTATTCCTGCACATGCCCTTTGGACGGTCTCTGCACAGGCCTGGCCAGTGCAAACGGATGAGTAGCGGAGTGACATGTGCTCTTTTAGATTCATTAAAGACCACTCGTGCTGCTGCGTTCTGAAGCAGCTGAAGGGGTTTGATAGAGTTAGCTGGGAGCCCGGCTAGTAGAGAGTTGCAGTAATCTAGTCTGGAGAGAACAAGAGCTTGAACAAGGAGTTGAACAAGGACCTTTCTGATGTTATAGAGTGCGAATCTGCAAGACGGCTTTTGCGAACCGTCGCTCGGGTTTAGGGAAGGAGGAAGGGGAGGGCAGCCGAGTCGGCCGATCCGGCGGCTTTTCGCGCGAGAACGGCGCGGGCGCGAACGGCGCGCGCTCCCGAGAGGCGCCCGAGACGCAAAAAAGCGCGCACAGCGGCCTCTCGTGGATCCGCAAAAACAAAAACCGCTCGAATGCGTACCTCCCGGGACATAAATTGCAGTCCGCAGAAACGTCCGCAGGGCTACGTTTACACAATGAGCCCGGGTTGATTTATCACTATGGAGTGCGTTTTGAGGATTGCATAGGAGGGGTGACAGCACCTGTAATGAAAGAAAAGGGAACCGCGCCGTTTTTATATTTATTTCAAAGTGTTTTCGTGCCTAAACAAAGCGAAAGCACAGAACAGACTCACATTTACGAGCAAGGGGCGGCCCCTGGTGGTTCGGCGGTATGGGTTGCATATAGCGAGACTCGACTCCTAATGTTTCTTGCCACCCTTCAGAAAAACACTGAAAATACGGGAGAAATATACCTTTACAGGATGGTAACGGGATAGAACTGTAAAATACGGGAGAATCCTGGGAAAAATGGGAGGGTTGACAGGTATGGCGCCATTGGATACAAGATTTCTGTATTTTTAACCACCTCAGAGGATATTGTGGGTCGCGAGTCACTGGCGGTGTTATTTTGGGGGTCGCAGGCTGAAAAGTTTGGGAACCCCTGGTCTATAGTAGCGTTACAGATTATAAATCAGCAAAAAAGATAGGAGACAAATGCCATTTGCTTTCCATTTAATTCAGTTTATTATCTTTACCACAAACATCAGTGCTTATATCGGAACTAGAAGCTGTTCTCCCAGTAATGCTGCGTTGTTTGATTTTTAATTCTTTGTAAAAATGTAATCTCTTTCGCAAACAAATGCACAACTGAATGCAGCGATTCCAAGGATTAATAAACAAACGCAAATCATCATCATCATCATCATTTATGATTGTGTGGGTGTTTGAATTGAGATCCTGATCTTTTAATGATTGTACTCTGAATGCATTAATGCAGGCTAAACAAGTGACAGAAAACCAAGCAGAGATGGCAAAAGTAAACTCATACTTTACTCAATAGATACTCCTGTTTAAAATGACTCCAGTAAAAGTACTGACTACACTTTTGTACTCAAGTAAAGAAGTACAGCCTGGAATATGTACTTGAGTAAAAAGTTTTCATTACTTCTACCTGTTTTAGTTTCACACTGACAACTAACATGTACATCATCATCACCAGTTGTGGAAAGAGTACCGAAAATCATAGTAATATATATATATATATATACACACATACATACATATATACATATATATACATATATATACATACATATATATATATATATATACATATATATACATATATATATATATATATATATATATATATATATATATATATATAAATATACACACACACACATACATATATATATATATATATATATATATATATATATATATATATATATATATATACATACATCTACATATATATACATATATATATATATATATATATATATATATATATATATATACATACATATACATATATATACATATATACATACTGTGAGGGACCGAGCCAGCACGTACAATAAGGGGCATACAAAAAAGAAGATTTTCAAAAATAATTATTTTTAATAAAGTCAAAAAGGTTCACAAAAAGTTCAAAAATAAATTAATTAAATAATTAAATCAATTGAAAGAACAATAAACTAAACAAGGAAAACAAACTGAGTTCAAACCAAACAAATCATGTCTAAACCAAAAACAGAACTCTATGAAATGACAAGACAGACCACATTTATAGCACAGGGACTAGTCCACATTAAACAAGAAGGGGGAGACAAAAACATACAATTTACAAATACAATAAACTAAGCCAAACATCTAAATACAAATCTAAATATAAAGTTAAATAAACTATAAATAAGGCAAAACTAAATATAAATCTGAATAAACAAACATTGCAAATCATTATTGAACCTAAACTAAACATGAGCTCTCCCTCCAAGCCATTAAGCCAATGGTATCGGCAGGCGGAACCAAAAGACGGCATCTTGCGGCACGTCGGACCTTTAGTTGGGCGGACCACACCCGGAAACTCTGTTCCTCGTCGGCACTGCAGCACGGTAACTTAAACTCAAAAGAAAACTAAAATTAACAAAACATACAGTACAGATAACTGATTTTGTGTGCACCCAAAATAGTAATAAATGTACTGTGAATAATAAAGAAAGGTAATGAGAAACTGAAAGTGTATGAGTCTTATTTAAATCAGATATGAATGAAACGAAAATGTATAAACACAATAACTGAACTGTGACCAAAAAATAATCTTAAATGAATAAGTATAACGTGTGTGTGTGTGTGTGTGTGTGTGTGTGTGTGTGTATGTGTGCGTGCATGCCTCACTCTCAATGTGTGGCCACCACACTGGCCATCACATACTCCCTCCCTTCGGGAATGTCACTGGCACATCGGGACAAGTAGTCAGCCGTAAGGTTTTCTTTGCCAGGGACATGTCTGATAATAAACCGGAAGGGCTGCATGGCCAGGTACCAGCGGGTAATACGACTGTTGGTATCTTTCATTTCTTGAAGCCATTGTAGAGCTTTATGATCAGTCTCCAGTATAAACTCCCGGCCTAGCAGATAATACTTTAAAGAGTCCAATGCCCACTTCACAGCCAAGCATTCCTTTTCCACAATGGAATAGCGAACTTCCCTGGGGAAGAGCTTTCGACTCAGGAAGGCCACTGGGCGTCGAGTGTCAGGGCTGCCCTGCAGCAATACAGCTCCCAGGCCTCGATCTGAAGCATCAGTTTGCAAAACAAAGGGTTGGTGGAAATCAGGGTTATGCAAGACAGAATCTTTACTCAAGGCCTTTCTGAGATCTTGGAAAGCTGCAACAGTTTCTTGGGTCCACTTCAGCTGATTGGGACTCCTTGAACCAACCATGTCAGTCAATACTGCAGCCCGCCCAGAAAAGTTGGGAATAAATCTGTGATAAAACCCAGCCATACCCAAAAAGGACCTTAACTCCTTACGGGTTTGTGGCTGTGGACACTTTTCAATGGCCCGTACCTTCTCCACCTGGGGTCGGAGCACCCCTTTACCAATAACAAACCCCAAGTACTCTGTCTCTGCCTTTGCAATGGTACACTTTTGGGGGTTAACTGTCAGGCCGGCTGCCTGAAGGCGTTGCAGAACTTCCTGGAGATGCTGCAGATGTTGCTGCCATGTGTCACTGTACACCACAATATCATCCAGATAAGCAGCTGTAAATGGTAGTCCTCGCAGTACCTGGTCCATTAGTCTTTGGAAGCTGGCCGGTGCCCCATGCAGTCCAAAGGCTAGAACCTTAAAATGGAATAGGCCCCAGGGTGTTTTAAACGCAGTGAGTTCTCTGGACTGTGGAGTCAACGGAATCTGCCAATAACCTTTTGAAAGATCCATGGTGGTTAGAAACTTTGAGGTGCCCAGTCGATCAGTGAGATCACTGATTCGTGGAGTAGGGTAAGCATCAAACTTGGTCACGGAGTTGAGGTAACGAAAGTCTATACAAAACCTTATTGACCCATCCTTTTTCGGAACAAGGACCACAGGGTGGCACCACTCGCTTTTAGAGGGCTCTATAATTCCCAGCCTCAGCATCAGATCCACCTCCTCTTTCAGCGCTTCTTGGAGACGTTCAGGGACCCTGTAACTCATTCTTCGAACTACAGCATCGGGTTTCAACTCAATATTATGTTCAATCAAGGTGGTAAAGCCAGGGTATTCTGAGAAGACTTCTGGTAAACAAATTTCTCTCACCTCATGCTGTTGCTGTGAGGACAGGTGACTCAGATCCACATCTCCTAGAGCTGACTGAGGCAGAAATACTTCAGAATCATCCTCCTCTTTGACTTGCCGGATCATCAAGCTGTGGCTAGATTCAGGAGGACGAGGAAACCATTCTTTAAGCAAATTTATATGCAGAGTACGTGTAGAATGAGCATGGTCAAATAGAGCAACTTCATAGGTGGTAGGACCTAGTTTCCTTTTAATTTCATACGGCCCCTGCCATTTTGCAAGCAGCTTACTTTCATGACTGGGCAACATCACGAGTACCTTCTGACCGGGCTTAAACTGCCGCTCCCGAGCAGATTGATCGTACCAGGTTTTCTGGCGTGTTTGAGCTTCTGCCAAATGAGACTGAGCTAGTGCAGACATCTTTTGCAAACGTTCCCTCATCTGAATCACATAGGATGCCACATTAGTTTCATCATTTCTCTGTGGGTTTCCCTCCCAAACTTCTCGGAGTAATGCTAAGGGACCTTTGACTTCATGACCATAAAGCAACTCAAACGGGGAAAATCCAGTGGAGGCTTGTGGCACTTCCCTGTAAGCAAACAGAAGATATGGGAGCCATTGATCCCAATCAGTGCCAGACTCACCAACAAACTTGCGTAGCATCTGCTTTAACGTCTGGTTAAATCTTTCGGTTAACCCATCTGTCTGGGGATGATAAGGAGTGGTTCTCAAACTCTTGATGCCCAGCAACCTATAGACCTGCTTCAGAAGATTCGACATAAAATTAGTCCCTTGATCGGTTAGAATTTCACTTGGAAAGCCAACTCTGGAGAACAGTTGCACTAGACAGGTAGCCACGTGCTTGGCCTTAACTGACCTTAAGGGAAACACTTCAGGATACCTAGTGGCATAGTCAGTCACTACAAGCATAAATCGGTTACCCGAACGACTTTTCTCCACTGGTCCAACTATGTCCATTCCCAGTCTTTCGAATGGAGTGCCTATGAGTGGCAGTGGTTGGAGAGGGACCCGCCTTGGGCAGTCAGAGGACACTTTTTGACATTCAGGGCAGGTTTTACAGTACTGGGCTACTACTGAGTTCAGACCAGGCCAATAGAAGTGTTTTCTGATCCGGGCGATGGTTTTACGTTTCCCCAGGTGGCCAGCCCAAGGAATCGAGTGACCCAGAGTAAGGATAACTTCACGGACACACTGTGGTACCACCAGTTGTGTCACTTGTCCCATCTGACGATATAGTAGACCCTGGTACATACAAAATCTTTCCTTTGTCTCTCCATCAACAGTTTTTCCATCCTCCTGCTTTGCTCTCTCCAGATAAGGAACAAGACTGGCATCCTCTTGTTGCATCTGCATAATATTGACCGGCAGCTTAAATTTGGGTGAGAATTCAGCAAACTTAACAGCAGGCATTACGGAAGCATTATATTGAATTTTCTCAAACCGTTTCTGTCGTCTGGATTTCCTAGGTTTAGTTGAGCCATCGATTTCTGCATCAAAGAATGGTAGCGTAGCAAGCAACTCTTTACTTTCGTCTCTCTTATGGCTCTGGGCTCGAGTAACAACCATGTTACAGGTGGATGGTGGCTGCAATAAGTCCCACAGTACTGGCAGGTCATGCCCCAAGACTACAGGGAAAGGTAGGTTGTCAGCTACACCGACCTCCAAGAAGTAAGTCTGACCTCTCACCTTCAGATAGACCTCTGCGGTGGGTAGCAGCTTTTCGTCACCATGCACACAGCGGACAGCCTTCAGGTTGGTATAGCGAAGGAGGGCTGGAGAAATGCACTTCATGTGTACCAAAGTCTGATCACTCCCGGTATCAACCAAAGCAATCATTTCCTTCCCATTAATCGCAACAGTGGTGCTTGCTGGTGAGCGTTCAGCTTTAGGGGCTGGCTTTGCAAGATGCCTGGGCACATAACACAGGTGAGTATTCTTGATTACATTTCTAGGGCACATGGGCTTGGTATGACCTTCTTGATTACATAGGTAACATATTGGCATTTTCCTATAATTCTTAGGAGCATTGACAAATGCAGGCCCTCCTCCAGGAGGCTTACCAGCACCAGGGAAGTTTCTCATAGATGGCTGGGGAGGATTTGCTCTCCGGTCATCTCGGCTGGATTTCCACCACCAGGACTGATTTCTCTGACGTGCTGCCACAAACACATCTGCCAGTGCTGCCGCTTGTGAAGCAGACTGTGGATCATGTTCTCGTACCCACACCTGTAGCTCTGGAGACAACATTCTCAAGTATTGTTCAAGAATGATCACTTCACCAACCTCTTCAATAGACTTACTTTTTGGCTGCATCCATTTCCCATACAGTTCTTTTAACCTCACATATAGTTCTTTAGGGCTTTCAAGGTGTTCTACTTCAAGAGACCGAAACCTTTGCCTGTAGGTTTCTCGACTGATGTCATATTTCCTTAATACTGCAGATTTAAGTTCATCATAATTCAAAGATTCATCAATATCCATGTGAACATAAGCAGCCCGGGCCTTACCCGTCAGAAGGGGAATCAGATGAAATACCCA